>NW_016177633.1:0-8380 GCF_001687245.7 Rhagoletis zephyria | reverse complement strand
GAAAAACTTGCCAGAGATGTTTACAATTTCTTCGCACATAGTGCTAAAAAGGTGGATGAATTTACCAAGTTTCAAAACTACGTTGGTGTTCAAAATCATAAAATATTTCGAGTGTCAAACGTTCGCTGGTTCTGCTGAAGTAAGCTGTTGATCGTTTTCTCTCCAAGTGGAGCGCGTTGCAATTATTTTTCATATCTTGTTTCGATGATGGTGTGAACCAACCGCGAGCTATTGCCGAAAAAATTGATTCCTCGCCAATAACTTTTTTTTTTATTTATTTTTGTCAAATATTCTGGATATTGTCAATCGAATGAACATAGAATTTCAAAGTGAATCATACAGATTGCATAAGTTATATAACAATTTTGAAAGTAACTATAAACTTATACTGTCTTTTTCTATCAAACCAAACTGTATGCCAAGTAACCCAGCTGTTATAGACGTTTGTAACCCAGATAATCATTTACCTATTAAGGAAGTATGTATATATTTCCTGTGCCGCAGAGACGTATGTATATATCAACAGCACATTTAAGTAAAGTCTAAATAAAAAAAAAAATATTCAGCTTTGTTTGTACTTAAAAAAGAGATTTGATTTTAGCAGTGAAATTTTGAATAGCTTGAATGATCCATTGTCACATAAAGAAAGCGCTACTACGACATTTTGAACAGCTTTAAATAATTTTCCTAACTTGTAAAATGGCAACAAACAGAAAATTTGTATACAATGGCAACTTTTGAAATTCGATAATAAAATAGAATGCGTTAAAGTAAGCAAGGGGGAGTAAGCAAGCTGAACAATGTTCTAAATAACTATTTATATTTCGAACTAACTTCTTTTATTTTTAGCTTGTTATGTTTGCCGTACAGCTCTACCGCTGCAGAGGGCTTTTTCTCATGCCTGAATTTGATCCAATAGAACAAATCGCTTCACTTTGGCAATGGTGGAATGCATAATGTTTACGAAATGCCTTAAAAATGATTACAAATTTTGAATTCTGCGTCCTATAAGTACAAAAAGTATTTAAACTAAAAATAAGATTATATATAAGACATTTTTGCTGTTTTTATTATACTAACATCCAGCTGAAAATTATTGGTTTAATTCCATATTGATACTTTGATACTTAAAATAAAAAAGTGATACATTTTAAGTCTCTCCTCTGCTACAATTTTTCACCAGCCCGGGGTCAGTGCTGACAGTATCAAGAATGCCTACAAAAAAGCTATTTTTTCAGAAATCGGAGAAAATATCAACATGAAATGGATGGATTAAACTCAAAAGTCTTCATTGTACACGTTTTTTATAATCTAAACTAGCACAAATAACACCAAATTTTGTTAAGTTATTTTTAAATTTCCTTTTTAAGAAAAAAAAAAACTTAATTAAAGAAGAAGAATGCAAGTTTTTCTCCAAAAAATTCTCATAAATATACTTGCCTAGTTATCCGGTTTTGTGTGTATATTTTTTATTCAGTTTGCAACAACTAAATACACTACACAATTATAATTTTTTAACCAGATAACCGGTTTAGGTCCCCGACCTAAATATATTGCACCACCCTAATACGCGTTTGGTCACTTAATTTCCGAGCACACAAACATGTATAAGTTACGGCTAACTTTCCAGCCGCTAACAATAGGCCCCATCGTACGGTAACTTAGTTGAGGGAAAACTCAACGAAAGTTACTGTTCGGTAAGCTTAGATACATCCCTTTTCGTTTGTTAGCACTTTGTCACTTCTTAGAAGACACCAAGGAGATAACGTCAGCTATCACACTACGTTCGTCACGGTGTCCTTTATTTATTATCTTATTTTTCATAACATTAACGTTACCCTGGTGCGCTCCATCTTCGTGCGATGCCACCTGTGTAAATATAACCTGATATTTAGATCCAAACGGCATCCCTGTTACCGAGTTTCGAGTTTTCCCTTTTAGTATCTATATTTTTTTTCTTATAAAACGAGAAATAGAGATTATCAAATTCATACACACATATCGCACACCGTCTTCAAAAGGGGTACAACTTAGAATTACACGTTTGTCGGAAAATGCGAAAAACTACATATTTCTTAGCACATACATATTTTTTTAACAAATTATAACAAAAATTTGCTCCAGCTTTGCTGAAAGGTAAGTAAAAGCTCTGTGCACATTTTTAGCGCATAATTTCAAAAATGCCAAATTTTGAGTTCTGCCTCTTTTGAAGACGGTGTGCGATTTGTATGTATGTATGTACATACATACATATGAAATCATTGAGGTTGATTAGTGTAATCATGGCGTTAGGTCTATTTAAGAATGTGTGCATAAACGTGATACAAAGTTAACGAGTTGCCGGTATTTTTAATTCTTTGTTGTTATCATGAATTTCCATTGTAGATTTTTTTTTCTTGCACACAGCAAACCAACGCCTCAAAGTTTGAAGCTTAACCACTTCCAACTAGTAGTCAACGACACAGCCACAGTGTTCACGATAAACCCATCTATTAATTTTTTTTCGCAGTCACCATCCGCAACTTTGTTTCGCGGAGGCCTTGCGTCAGCAACCTTTCACGTGCTGTGGCCGCTGTTTGCCGGGTTAGTTCGGCGCTGTCATTTCACAATGACCCACCTTTACGACACAAAAACGACGACAGATACGACGACGACACAACGACAGCGTTGTGGTGTGCGGCGGTGGTGGTTGGTGGTGGTGGTGGTCACACAACCACACTTCATTTATTCTTTTGGTAGCGCAAATTTTGGCCAGCAACAAAGCCGCTAAGGAAGAAGTTCTTTCACCAACATGCTTGAAGAAAAGAAGCGACAAAGTTGCTAGGGCAAAAACTGCAAAATATTTCGCGTAAAATAAGAAGGACTCGCATTGTTACAAAACTTGTGTTTTATTTGCAAACTTTGTCTTCAAAAAGCTGTATAGTATTGCTATTCAAATTTCGTGGTATGCATTTACTATTCAACAAAATGGTGGCTTTGTGGAAAATCAAGTCTAGTTTACTGTGCGTCGTCATCAGCGACGAATTTCATTCCGCCACCACACTGCAACAGAAAACACGCGCGCCAACATCATCAAGAAGGCAGCGCGCTGCCGGCAAGCAAGCTTGTGAGATGTGAGCAAGCATCATCGCCAAGGTGTATTAAACAAGGTGGTGTTGGGGCGACAGCTGAGTTTTTCGCCGTGGAGGCCATTACGTCAAAATGATGTGTTTGTTGTAACTCATACCAATGACAGTATGGACATCAGCGTATAATTTGTTAGTGTAATTGTTTACTTATATACGGCCAACACCACCTTGTTAAATACGCCTTGATCATCACTTTGCTGCTTGTTGCCTGGCCTGCCTGCCTTCAATGTCTGTTGTCTGTCAACAACAAAAAACCAAACAACAGCAACATTTCGATTAGGGCAACAGAATGGCACAAGAAGAGACTAGCGACAAAGCGCCAATATGCTTAAATAAATAAACTAAAAAATTGAGTGCACAATGAAAGAAAGAAATATTCATTCCAATGTTGGCACATACATACATATGTACGTATGGGTGTATCTACAATTGTACACATATCATACGCGTATATGAGCTCCATTGGCATTAACCAACTGAAAAATTGAATACATTTTGCCATGCGCTTTGCGCCACCGCATCCCCAATGTTTCTATTGTTTGTTCCGCTAAAGACGAATTGTGTACATATATATTTACACACAACCATACATGCATAGTTGCCAACTTCGTGCTTTAAGCACTAGATTTAGTGCTTTTTGAAAATTAAAATGCCAAAAAAAAATTATTTAGTGCCTAGTGCCTTTTTTAGTGCTTTTTTTCTGAACTAAAATTACTTCGGGAATCATATGTAGTTAAAACCTGAAATAATTTAAAATATTTAAGGCTGTGGCAGCACTGAATTTACAAGAATCTACAAATTTAAATGAACTAAAATACAACCATGATTGATAAAAAGCTGAAGTTGCAAACCCACCTTGTTAAATTCTATTCGCGTTGAAAATGCTAGTACGTAAGTAAGTTGAGTATTTCTTTTTTTCTTTTCTAATTATTTGTACAAAATTTATTATTTTTATAACCACCTGAGTAAAACACATCATTTCTTGGTGCTGAATCCAAATCAGGCCTCACAATTGCTCTAGCACTAGAATTTTGAGATATCCCAACCTCAAAGTGCCAAAAACACGGTTTTTAGCGATATTTGAGGTTATATAATGAAAACATCAAATTATTTGCTCATTTCTAATTAGAGCATCATTTTCGTTTGATGCGATTCGATTTTTCTTTCTCGAGATATACCAGTTTTAATGCGCAGTACTTCGGTATTATGTTATAAAAAAAGCATCCCTTAATTAAAAAAAAAATTAGTGCTTTTAGTGTGGTAAAACGCTTTTTTTCCAAGTTTTTGGTGCTTTTTGAAAATCAAAAGATGGCAACACTGCATACATGAAAGCAGAAGACACTCACGAATTCGTTGGCACATTTGCTCCAAGCTCTCGTATTGCGCATACTCATACATAAGTGTAGTTGTTTTTTTTTTCATGCGCCCCTTCAAACAAAGTAGAAAAAAAACACAATCGAGCACCAAAGAGATTAGTTCGTTTGTGGGGAAAATGGAGAAGTGGGAGTCATAACGGTGTTAGAGTTGCCGCTTGAAACGTTTGTTAATTATTATTGCAAAGTCGCAGTGTAAGACATTGAACCAGATACATGTTGCCTCTTTATTTGACAACCGATATAAAAATTAAAAAGTTTTCTTCAATACTTTCAGAAAATGTACTCAAATTCTCATTAACCCTTGTGCAGACAAGTAAGAAATTTGTGAATACTCCTATTATTTCATACTTTTTGATGGAAAGATTGGCATCCTCAGTCAAGCGTTTCCTGTTTTAACTGGGTGAAATAAAAAAACTTTTGTTCTTTGAAAGTGGTGTGCCCCTTGGTAGCGATAAACCTAAAACAGAGAACATCCATTCGCTTCAGCAATCTTACATTTGTGGCACAAGTAACATTTTCACATTTTTATTCGCGTTTGCTCATACATAAATACAATTCCATACAGCGAACAATTTTTTCACATAACACAGGGTTAAATTTTTTAAATCTTTTATTTTCAAGAATAAAAATGTAAACAATCCTTTGTCAAATAAGAACCTAAATATGATAATGACATTCATAACTGGTTATAACCGCATTACCCTGTGTGCAATGTGAGCTTTTGAAGGAGGATAGTAAATTTGCTTTTATATAAATATATTTTATATAATTAATGCAAGGATTAATTAATGGGATTCGGATACCTCCTTCACTGAAGTGGTTATGAAAATTTGCTTAACAGCTTTTTTCGGTTAAGCGCAAAATTTTTTCATGCAAAGAAGGATGGGCAGCTAAGCAGAATATACTATAAACCAGTTGAATACACTATGAATTCTGAAAATTTTAGTTGAGAAAAAGAAGAACACGTAAAGGATTTCACAAAAATTTATTGAAATGTTACTATTTTTCAAACGTGCCATTGAAAAATGAAGTGCCATTTGAAGTAAAATAGGTCCAAAAGTGGCACGGTTTGAGCAAAAGTTGGCAGACCTGTTCCCAACACTTTAAATTCTAATCGCTATGCAAANACCTTGACTGCGAAATGAGACGCCAAACGACCGCGTTCAATGCCATCTCGCCAAATGAAGGACGCTATCTTGAGTTTCAAGGATTTTTAGTTTGCGAAAAATGTATTGGCATTGCTTTGGAGGCCACACAAATTTTTGCAAATGCGAAAATATTGCTCTCAAGGGCAGCCAAATAATAATATGGAGCGCAGATACGTATATGTATGTATGTACCTACTAGGAATTGCGAATGCCAATTTTCGGAATGCGAATGCGAATGCGAATGTTAGGAATAACATTAAAAGATCTATAATCAACTTGTTTCAGCTTTCTCTAAACTACCTTTGCAGGATAGGCAGGGGTGTTTTCCCCGATTTCAAACGTTTTCGATAATATGCTGAGTTAGACTTAATGATATAATTAAACCAAGTTTGTAGTCATAAAGTGGGGATGCCACACCCAATTCCTAAAAGTCTATAGCAGTCTTATTTATTGTTAAGAGATTGTTGTAACTATTAATTTGGAGTAAATTAGCGTCCTCAGTTATTTAAATATCGGAGTTTTCGTAAATCTGAAATTTACCGTTATGCGGAAAGTGGGTGTAATTTTAGTTCGATTTGAACAGAGTTTGGTAGAAATTGATAAATCGGTTACCGAGATACACATTTGTAGTCATAAGTGGGCGGCGCCTCGGCCATTGTCCAAAAATTTATAATAAACTAATTTTTTGATAAGTGGTTATTGCAATCATCGATTTTGAGTGAATTAGCTTCAGCAGTTACTGATTTATCGCAGTTTTCGTGTTTCTGTAAATTACCGTTATATGGCAGGTGGGCGTGGTTATTGCCCGATTTCAAAGATTTTAAACAGATACTATTATTTTTTTACCAAAATTCTACTCTGCATACTAACTTTTAACAATTTGTATCCAATATTTACTGAAATATCGTAGTTGTTGCATTTTTCGAAAATAACGTTATATGGGAAGTGGGCGTGGTTACAGTCCGATTTCGCCCATTTTCAATACCAACCTACCTTGGATACTGGGCAACCTACATACCAAATACCATTTCGTTGAGATATCTCAATTTTTGCTCGAGCTATCGTGTACACGGACGGACGGACGGACAGACAGACATGGCTTAATCGACTGCTCTATTCATTCTGAGCATTTATGTATACATTTGTCTATATCTATCTCGATTCGTTTTGGCTGTTACAAACAACCATAAAGTGAACAAAGTTATAATACCCTTGTGTACAAGTGCGCTCGGGTATGAAAATTCACATTCCGCTCGGTGGTAGCAAACGCACGAACACAGTAGACATCCACCGTGCGAGCAAGGATTACCCACTAGCCAGTTAACAAACCAAATAAGAAATAAGAAGCCAACAACCGCACCAACAACGGCCATTAACCCCTCTGATACGCGCACAAGTTTTTGGGGAATCGCATATATTTTACGTATTTCCATATGTACCAACGTACCAACGTACANCTAATTTTTTGATAAGTGGTTATTGCAATCATCGATTTTGAGTGAATTAGCTTCAGCAGTTACTGATTTATCGCAGTTTTCGTGTTTCTGTAAATTACCGTTATATGGCAGGTGGGCGTGGTTATTGCCCGATTTCAAAGATTTTAAACAGATACTATTATTTTTTTACCAAAATTCTACTCTGCATACTAACTTTTAACAATTTGTATCCAATATTTACTGAAATATCGTAGTTGTTGCATTTTTCGAAAATAACGTTATATGGGAAGTGGGCGTGGTTACAGTCCGATTTCGCCCATTTTCAATACCAACCTACCTTGGATACTGGGCAACCTACATACCAAATACCATTTCGTTGAGATATCTCAATTTTTGCTCGAGCTATCGTGTACACGGACGGACGGACGGACAGACAGACATGGCTTAATCGACTGCTCTATTCATTCTGAGCATTTATGTATACATTTGTCTATATCTATCTCGATTCGTTTTGGCTGTTACAAACAACCATAAAGTGAACAAAGTTATAATACCCTTGTGTACAAGTGCGCTCGGGTATGAAAATTCACATTCCGCTCGGTGGTAGCAAACGCACGAACACAGTAGACATCCACCGTGCGAGCAAGGATTACCCACTAGCCAGTTAACAAACCAAATAAGAAATAAGAAGCCAACAACCGCACCAACAACGGCCATTAAGCCCTCTGCTACGCGCACAAGTTTTTGGGGAATCGCATATATTTTACGTATTTCCATATGTACCAACGTACATATGTACATCCAAACATACAAAAACATTTCTTGTTTTGGCTTATTGTGAAATGCTACTTTGTTTTTGTACGAGTATAGCGAACGTTGTAGTACATTGTTTGCTGATGTTTCCTCATCATCAATTGCTGACGATGTCGACTGTCGACTGTCGACTGCCGTATGCCGTATGCCGCCGTATACGAATGTTGGCGTGTTTTTCTTTTGTTGTTGTTCGATGACGGAAATTTTGACTGTTGCCACTAAGGTGGTTGGTTAATTTTGAAGCGATTTCGTTTTTTGCCGCTTTTGTGATATTCCGAATACACCAACTGTTTTTCTTGAGCGCCTCATAGCATAGGTTGAAGTTTAAGCTTTTTTGGAAGCTAAGGTTAAGGTTATTCGACCGCACGTCCGTCCGCGCACGCCCGTAAAAAGGCATCGAACGAGCCGCCCACCCCCGCCAGCCAGCTGAATGGATCGACCTTTAACGCGTACAATGCACTCTTTCGACATTTTAGCTT
>NW_016177632.1:0-8381 GCF_001687245.7 Rhagoletis zephyria | reverse complement strand
TTTCATAGTAGTTAACTGCAAATAAGAAAATTTGTTTTAGATGATGGCAGGTTTTTACGCATTTTCATGATGTGCTTATTGGAAACCATGCAAATTATATACCAGCACGCATCTAGATCATAACGCAAATAAGAACGTGGAAAGCCTCAGCACATCTTTTTTAGACTGCAAACCAGATGATTCGAGGAAAAGGAGTGCGGCATGAGTTATGGTACTCTAAATGCTGTTGTTGTTGTAACAGCATACATATTATCCAAAAAAAATTCGGGGAGTGTTGCTGGAGCGGCAGTCCTTGTCCAGATATAAATCTGGATCATTTATGTTGAATAGGGCCCCTTCACTTAAATCCATATCACAAATTTTTCATATCACCCTAAAGGGATTGCTGTCCTTTGTCTATTTCAAAGTTTTTTTGGGCCTGTTGATTTTGATATTAGTGTTTTATTAAAAAATAAGCAAAACTACGATTATAACAAGATGATTTTCTGTTCCATGCTTAGCCCTTATTACTTTTAGGCCGATTTCTAGTATTCATTTCGTGTGTTTTATTTATTTATTTATTTTTTTTTTGCATTGTTTTATTCTTATTTATTTCAAACGCCTGAAAATCATTGTAATCGGCTAGCATTTCATTGTATTCATGATTTATCTTTATTATTAATGATTTAATTTCTTGTTTTATATATTTTGGTTGCAGTGTTTTTTTCGTTCATTATTTTTTACTATTTATTTTCTTGTAATTGTTTCAAATTACATTTGTTCTTCTAATATCAAATATTATAACTATCGGCTGCAGGATAATTTCCAAAAAAAAAAATATATATATTATATGTTTTGCTGATTTTTGGATGTACACATTTATTAATGATTTTACAGTTTAATTATTATTTTTTTTAAACGTTTGCCTAGTTACTGCAAATGACTTTTTTAATGATTTCGCGAATTTATGCAAACTTTTTGTGCCTAATGTTTTGGGTTTCTTTTTTGTTTTTTTGAAATAGTTCTTTCTTATATTGCAACTACATATTCCCCAACCCCAGCTCCGACATGCTTACATTTTGGTTGTAGTTCCTTCCTAAACATGTATTTACCTACGTTGCTGTTGAGGGTTTTGTTTAATGGCTTTGTAATTTTACTTTCCTTTTTTTGGAAATATTAAAATGCTTGAAATTGAATACATAATTTACACTGTGCGAAACGATTATGGGGTAAAACTTGGAAAAAAAATTTAGCGGTTATACATAGTTTCAAGGTGTTTTTTCTAGTTAGAAATAATACAAAAAGTTGTGCTTAATTTTTTTTTTTAATTTCGTTTTAAATTCTCGATTTAAAATTACGGTTATAAATATTCGATAATTTATGAAAAGCAAACTTTCAAATATTAAATAAATCGGGTTGCCAAAATTTTTAAAATAAAAGGCTGATTATTTCTGAAAATTTAAAAGATCTATATATCTAGATTTAAAATAGTTTTTTTTTTGTCAACAGTAGAAAATATTTAATTATGTAAGTCTTTATGGGGTTCCAGTTGAATAATTTCAGTAATGCGACATAACGAATGTATTAAGGAGTATGGACCACTTTCAAAACGAACTTCCTACACTTTCGACTTTATTATTAATCATTTGTTGAAATAAAACCAACGCACTTAACAATATACATACACATAGCACCGACTAAAAATTTACATTTTCGAGTTTTTTGGTATGCTATCTAAAACAATGACCTATGACTAATGAATGATAAAACTATTACAAATAAGCAATATGTAATGAAAATAATATTTACAAGCAAAAAATAAAAATACAAAATTCCACTTGCACAGTGTACAATTTAGCGAACATTTGCTAGCAGATATGCAATTAAATGAAGAATTGCAAAATATTTCCTTTTACATACACAGTTACGCATTTTTCTCAAAATTTGGGACTCATAAAAATCTGAGTCCACACTTCAAAATGATTTTTTAATCACTACTGGACGCAGTACACTCTACTAAGAGCGCTTGTGGCTGGCCTTGAAAGCTGGCGCCGCCAACATTCGCAACCACACAAATTGATTATTCGATATACTTTTTATTTTTTATTCATTTCATTTAAATTAAATTTTTTTTTTATTACCTAACGTAAATATGTTTGATCGTTACCTACTTTAATTTTGTATTTTTTAATTATTCTTTGTCTTCATGCTTCTTCTTATTGCAGTGTTTAAATTCATTGAATTCTTAGTAATTTGCTTTCTTTTTTCGCATTTTTTCGTATTACACACACATTTAAAACTATTTATTTTATTATTGTTGCTGTTGTTTGCTTCTTCACTTTTCATAAATTTTTTTTTTTATTGTAATTAATTATAATTTTTTTTTGTTTACCTATAAACAATTCGTTACAATTACCAAATGCATTTTGTTTAAGTTTTCTTTATTATAATAGATTTTTCTTCAGTATTCGTTGCCGAATCAAAATTCAGCTGATTAATTTTTTTCATACCCGCAGATATACATGTTTTTTTTTTTTTAATTTTGAATCTTTGACGTACTCTCGCTCTCGCTCTCTCTCGCTATCAAGTATTAATGTTTTCTTTTTTTTTTTTGAATTTTCATTCAATGACAATGGCTTATTGTGTACACCTCTCTTTGTTTTTGTTTTGCAAATTTTTTAGTAGTTTTTTCTTGCTTTAATTACTTTTTGTATTGTATTTTAAATTTATTACATTATTATGAGGAATAAAAACTATCACGCACTAGAATTATCATTGGATCGGGATGTGGATGGACCGGCCCCAATGTCATCGCCTAAGACGAATGTGGGGCTCTGGCGGGACGTTGACGCAACTGGTTGATAATGATAGCCTTCACGGTAACGAGTATTTGGTTTCCTGGTTGTTTGGGTGTGACCCAGTGTTGGTCTTTGGTTAATCAATTCATTGGGTCGTTTGGCTGAAAGTAAAAATAGTGTTAATACTTGAAAAACATAAAAAATGAATAAGTTAATAGTAAAAAAATATTTCCTTTTTGGTTATTGTTGTTCCGGCAGGGTGGGTGTATGATGCTTTTTTGGAACGAATTTCCGTCATCCCTTGTCAAATTTGGTTTGGAGACAAACCGGTTTCGACGTTGTGCCATCTTCAGTGTCATTTTTCGTTTTCGGAGATTCATTCGGAAAACGAAAAATGACACTAAACCTGGCACAACGCCGAAACCGGTTTGTTTACAAATCAAATTTGACAACGGATGACGGAACTTCGTTCCAAAATACATAATATGTAAAAAAAAAAAATTTTTTTTAAAACTCTTGACTCCTGCGCCATACATATATTACACCGTGCTACAAAAAAAAATATTAAAGTATCAAAAAATAAATATATTTACTCACGAAACTGGGAAAAATATAATAAAACTGCGTCTTAAGTTTTTCACTCTGGCGTCAGAATTTTTTAAAGGAATTTGAGGTTTCCAAAAATTATTTAAAAAATTTAGTGCAATGTAGAATAACAATATGGATACCAATTGAAAGAGAAAATTCTGTAGAATGACTAAAAATCCAAGTTTTCGGTTCACAATGACGAATAGGTATTCAAAATACCGTTTTATTTAATTTTATTTTCTTTAGATATTCATTACTTTTCAACAACTTGAATCGAAAAAATTGCTTCTATCTCTTCTACCATGAAATAAATAATAAATAAATGGGTATGAAACCCAATTTTTTATTTAAAGTGGCGTTTTTATTTTTTCTCTCTGACCGCAGCATTTATTTTGAAGGACTCTGTAATTTCAAAGAAATGATTAATTCCAAAAATTATAAAAAAAAAATTCAATGCAATGTAGAATAAAAATATGGGTAACAAATGCAATAGAAAATTTCTTTAGAATTTAAAAATTCTATTTTTTGGCTTTACAAGGACGAATAGGTAATTTTGAAGCTGACAAAGTTAGAAGAACGAAATTCGAGAATGTTATCGAGTTTATATAAGCCCTTAGCAAATAATTTTTTCAAAAACAAACACTGCGAAATTCCAAGGATAAAATTTTAAAATGACATTTTCAATATTTACCAGCCCTTCTGCACCAGAAACTTGAATCTGTTTAAATTGTATAGGACTTCCTCATTAATTTTATACCCGTACTTCTGCTCTAAGCACATTTCTCTGAATGTTTTAAATCATTTTTGAATTACTGACGTCAGAGTGAAAACGCAATTTTACTATATTTGGCCCATAGTTTCGCGAATATATTGATATTTGTGTTTAAAAGCTAGACATTTATAAAAAAATATGAATTATTAAATAAAAAATAAATGTAGCCAATACTGGTCAAGAAAAGGAGTTTCTATTATTGCCATCAGTGCAAATTACAAATCCCGAAAATCCCGGGATTCTTGGCAGGTAATTTTCGAGACCTTAAAAAGTCCCGGATCCCAGGATCCCGGCATAAACATTCCTAATACGTATGGAGAACACCAATTTTGTTTACTTACCAGGTATATAAGGCTTTTGATTATAGGACGACGACGATGATATTCGATTGTATTGTTGTTGTTGTTGTTGCTGTGGTTGCTGTTGCTGATTATTGTGATTTGATTCGCTGTGTGCAATGCTAGTATTTCGATTGTTATGCTGTGTTTGATGGTGTATATTCGGCACATCTGTACTCTCGATTGGACTCATTGGTGTCATTTCACGATCTTCGATGTACATTTCGCTGCCATCGTTGGGCACTCGACGGTAATATTGCGTCCATGGCCATGAGGCAATACCAGCCAATATAAATGATTCAATGGCGCAAATGTAACCGATAATCTGGAAAATAAGAAAATACCAAGTTTTTAAAACAGTTTTTAAGCTACATAAATATATCCATTGAACAAAGCTAAACATTTTGAAAAATGGATTGGCCGTCAAGAAGACAGAAAACCACATCAAAACAAAATAAAAAATGAGTCACTTAAGATTTTAAAAGATTTATGCATAAGGCACCTCGTATAAGGGCCTTTGGTCTGACACTGATCACTGCGTGATGCTGTTTTTGTAAATTGAAAAGTATAATATCATACAAAATAGATAGATAAATATATGATGCATTATTTTTTATAACGGATACCAAATTTGACCAATCATTTAATTGAATGAGATTAAAAAATATATGTTTTTTGCTTTTGGTAACAATAAAATCTAAAAATTACATTTGAATAAGAAAACATAATAATTAAAAAGGAAGAAAATAGTACCTACTTAAAAAAGTATTTTTAAATTTTAAACCAAATCGAAAAGTAAAGTCTTAAAAATGAAATGAAATAAAAAAATATATTTTTTCTTTTTAAAATAATAAAATCTAAATATTAAAATAAAGTTAATTAAAAAAAAAGAAAATTAAATTAAATTTAAAATTTAATGAAATATAAAAAAATCTCTTTTATAAACAATAAAATCTAAAAATCTAAGACAATTTTATAAAAAAAGAAAAAAACATTCAAAAAACATCAAATCAAATAAGTTCCTAAAAACTAAATGAAATTAAAAAAAAAACAACTTTCTTCTTTTCAAAAGAAGAACAACTAAAAATTAACAAAAATAAATTAAGAAAAAAAAATTTTTAAAAACGAAAAAAAGATACATAAAATAAAAGTGAAAAATTAAATTAAATTAAAAAATATTTATATTCTTTTTTAAAACAATAAAATCTAAAACTTAAAAGGACATTTAATAAAAAAATAAAAATATTTAAATTACATTAAAAAAATTTAAACTAAAATAAGGAAAAAGATCTTGTCGGGTACAAATAAAAACAAAGGATCTATTCTGGATAAGCACCCTAACCCAAAGCAAAATGTTTTCTGTATAACTTATGAGTTAAGCATAGAGAGGATTTATATTTGATTTAACTTATGTATGTAAATCATTTTGCATATTTCACATACCGCCGAAGTAAATAGTGTATCCTTGGTGTGCCTGTTGACCGCAATGTACTCTTCGGCATAAAGCACCATATGCATTACCAGCGTCGAGCTCAAAATCAATATCAAACCAATGCTCAGGTACATCCATGTATTCTGGAATTAAAAAGTTGGCAAAATTTATTTTTTTAGTTTTATTTTGTTAATATTTTTATATTATTTAGTAACTTACAACTTTAGTCCAATTGAATGGGAACATGAGTGCTATATGTGAAATGTCTAGAAATAACATTAGACAGGTGATTAGTAAGGAGAAGATCGCACAGAAGACCATTAATCTCAAGCGTCCGATGAGTGGCAGTAAAAAGAGGCCTACTTGTACCGTGCCGGCGGAGCATTCGCAGGCTAGACAAGCGGCTGACGATAACTGCAAAATCAAATAAGAAATTTTAATTACCCCACAAGTCCTATACATAACTTTATCGCTTATTTGTTACTTACCACCAAAAGAATTCTCACAATCCCTGTAGGCGTTTTCAAGTGTTGCGGATCACAGTGTAGGGCTACGCCCCATGGCAGTGGCGTTTGGCCGCTGCGCTGTTTATAATTGGCGTGCGAGTCCCACGACGTGCACGTGCCCAGCGGCGATTCTAAGGATAGTGACAGCTCACCAGCTCTGCTGCCAGCTATTTCAAAATCCTGTTCATCGTCCAGCTGACAGCAGACCGGTTCCAATTCGCGTATTTCGTCCAGTAGAAGTTCTATCTCGTCCGTTCCATATAAATCAGATACAGACGGTATATAACGTTGGGTTTGTTGCATTTCCCGTTGCGGGGGTTGTCCCACATCACCGGATCTTGTGCGAAATTATGATGATTTTAAAAATACCCGAAAACCGCACTCCAACCGCCAATTTGAAGTTTACGATAGCACTTTGTGGGCGCGAAAATAGGTTTCGAGGTGTGTGTGTGTGTGTGTGTGAATCGCTGCTTCAGCAGTGGCGGAACTGTACAATGAACAACCGGCAGCAGATAAGTAAATATGTGTGTATGTATGTTTGAATGGATGCAGTTACAATAGTTTTTTTTTTTTGTTTTTTTTTATGTACATATAAGTAGACGACGACGGATGAGAGGTATCGTGTTAACGCTGCAGCCAAAATTAGTTTTTCTTTGTGAAATCCGATTCGTGTTGGAGGATTGAAGCCAATTTTGAAGGTTTTACACTTTTCGGGCGATATTCACTGTGAAATCTGTAAATAAAAAAATGTATTATTTAAATGATGTAATTCGTTAATCGTTTAACGATGTAGCGCATTGAATTAGAAGCAGTACTTAGGCGAAACAATAAAAAATTAAATCGAATTAAAAACGCGTCGCTTGTATTTCGCTACTTAAGATACACTCTTTGCCGAGAGAGTTCGTTTCTTGTAGGCGGAGTTGCTGGAGGCTGGTGAATAAGTGTGACTCCAAGGCAGGATCCAAAAAGTGCTCAAATGACTGCGTCTCGTCTTCATCGCGGCAATTTCTTGGTATTCGTTATCGTTGGAGCGTCGCCGAGCATTGAGTTTCCCTGAACACACCGGTTAGAACTAATACTCGAGATCTGTAGGAAAGAGCTGGATTCGATGCTTAAACAATTCGAAATTAGCCTGCTCATAATATGAGCTAAAGAACTAAATAAATTTAAGCTAAGCAGAGCTGAAGTTTTACGGGATCGCACCAGACGGATCTGTATTATCTACGACCCACTAAAAATCAGGGTTCTGTTAGAAAAATACTTATAAACTCACGGCTGTCTCAGCAGGACACTGGGCCGTGGTTGTGCATGCCGAAAGGGGTTAACGCACCTTTTAACAGCTCTTGAGGCAGTTCTAATTGTCCACTTGAATAATTATTCAGCGAGGGCCCGGCTCAGCAAGAGTGAGACTACTAAAGACGTTTTGCCAACCATTTTTGCACAATATTTCAGAGTCTTAATAAGTTCACAGCTGCTAGGATATTGACGAAGATAGTGGCTTCAAATGCTGGAATTGTCTAATTTGCAGTTGACTTGCTGTTTTCTCAACGATATAAACATCAGCTTGCAAAGCGTAGCAGAGATTTGGCAGATGGTACTGAGAAGTTTATATTGGCTTCTAAAATGGCCGGTCTCAAGTACAAGCAGATAATAAACTACTACTGAAATGCAATAAAATTTTTTATTGGAATTTTTTTGTAAAAAAAATTTTAACAAAAATTCTAGTTTTTACCAAAAAGGTCGGAATAAGTTCTAATAGGTCAGCAATTTTTGATTCTCTATCATATGTGTCAAATGAGATAAGAATTTAAAGAAAACTGGTGACTAAGAAAGTATGCCTGAAATGGAGTTTAAAGAAAATGCTGGCATACAATTTCCCGGTATACTTGACGAATTTTGCCCCCGAATAAATTCTAGTTTATTTTATTGACGTAGAATACGTCTTACCTTAAGGTATGGGGGCTATGT
>NW_016177631.1:0-8381 GCF_001687245.7 Rhagoletis zephyria | reverse complement strand
TTTGGTAGGTTGCAACTGCCCCCATCTGTACTTCTCATAAAATGTTTCTGAAATGACTGTGACTTCCGCTCCACCATCGACNCTGCCCCCATCTGTACTTCTCATAAAATGTTTCTGAAATGACTGTGACTTCCGCTCCACCATCGACTAAAACCGTATGAGAATGGTTGTTAGCCATAACCGTGAGATAATCGCGACGATCGTTCGGCATATTATATGTCAAGCATTTTTCTGAGATAAAGAAAACATCGCGCAGTCGTGGTGGGTTAACTTTGTTGTCTCCGTCTTGATTGTGATTAGGGACTGGAGCCTAAGTAGGTTTGGTAATTCGTTCAGAACATTGGGCTGATGGTTCTTTGACATCCCTTTGAGTTTGATTATACTCGTTAAGAATCAGAGTAGAATTATTACTGGAATTCGGGACTGAAGATTTGTCGATTTGTAGATTGACTTCGGTAGAGTGCAGATTGTTAGAGACAGTGGGTTTAGATAAAGTTGTGGATTCTGAGTACGATGGACCACTATTCCCAATCGACTCCCTTACGCGTTTTTTTGAACACGGGCATTGATCAGACGTAACCCCTGGTCGTGTACATTTGTAGCAGATCACCCTATTCGGTTGCGTTCGACACTTTTTGGAGTGATGGCCCCACACGAAACATTTTGCACATCGTACATTTTCGTCGCCTTCAACAACGAAAAATGGGTCGACGATAGTTCCTACTTTCTTATCATTCCCCTTTGGATTTTTGTCATTTTTATAATCCTCGACTGGTTTCGAATACCAATGTTTCTGAGATGCTTTAATTGGTTTCTTTTGCTTGTTCAAGTATGCACATTCCCTGTCACCGGAGTCGGACCCAGGAAACGAAGCGGTATATTCCGAATGTGAAGAATCATCCGGTGGATCATGTATTGCCGAAATTTCCCGTGGCACTGATCGCTGTCTATCCGAACGGGTTCTTTCCGGACGGGGTGTGGCAACAATGAACGAATGTGGTGCAATTCGCTGAGCGAACTCCCGCAATTGCTCCAACGTGTGGACTTTTCGAGTGTGGACGAATTCACGCAGATGATCGGATAAGGTACCAATGATGATATCGAGGTGGTCCCGTTCATCCAGTCCACAGGAATTATCCTGCAATTGGAATGTCAAGTCATCGATATGTTTCAGCAGTGTTTGAACGTGGGTCGAATTTAATCTGTGCATATGACATTATTACTTGGGCCCGAGTATGTTTGTTGAGGAAACGAGCTCGAAGTTTCGTGCAAAAATCTGGATAATCTCCGAAGTTTCTCAGTTCGGTGAAGTACCATTGCCGAGCGGCCCCCGTGAGTGTGGGTACCAAAGCGTTACCAATTCATGGTCGGGTACTCCAGGCTTATATCGAAATGAGCCAATAATAACCAAATAATCTTCAACCGATTGAAATTTTTCGTTCACATGAACCCCATCGAATTGAGCACGTCCCATCCATGATGGTAAGCCTCTGAATTTCCTATCCATTGCATCCGCTTGGGCAGATTCGTCGAATATAGTGGCCTGATTTGGTCGTGATTGTGGTGGACCGGATAGCGAATAATTCGGATATAAATGAGATGGTTGATTAATTGGTTCTTGGATATGTGACGTTCTAAGACCACGGCAGGTATTGATCGTTTGAGTTTGTAAGGTTGAAGGACCACCCAAAGAACCATGCGGAGGATCCACCGAGGGTGGAATCATAGGTCGTTGGCATGGTTTGGTTCATATCATGAACATCTGGAATTTGTGTCTGCAACTGAATCCGATCACGGATCATTTGCTGTCTGCATCGCAGATCGATCACCATTCACCCCCGCGGAATTAAATAATCAAAATATCCACAAAAATTGTGATTGAAAACGAGCTCCAATAAAAATCAATTAAATCATGCCGTGTGAAGACTGAGGACGATACTGATTTACAGTGGTTATAAATTCAAAAGATAATTATTTATTCAATCGCAATGATGATTTATAATAGCGAAATTTCTAAAAGAAAAAAATTTATCAAAAATCTATTAAACTCGAATATGTTTGGTCCACCCACGTACAATTTTGTGACCAACAAAATGAGAAAAACGACTAAAAGATTTTAATTTTTTCTTAAATCTAATTTTATGATGTATTAAATTGATTCGATGATGAAATTGCTATATTCCCTCAGCTGAGCACGCGGTTAGTTTATGCCGGGCTTAAGTGTGGTTATGTTCAACGAAAACTTATTCTTTTTCACCCGTTTGGTTGGGCGCCAATGATTTGCTTGACCTTGGTTTGTCGGTCCAAACGAGAAAGTGGCTGACTTACGTGTAATGATTTTGTATTACCGGCTTATGGTGACTCAATTGCTGTTAAATGAATAGTCCTGATTTGATGCTCACAACTTCTTTATTCTACGCAACAACATGGCTGGGGATTTGCCAGAAGGAATGTGACGGCACCTTTCGCCTCTATTAATTTCCACTGAGGGGTAAGTATCGACTCCCCGCTTTTAATCCACTTTAATTACTTTTAATCCAAGCTTTTAATCCACTTTAATTACTTGGTTGTAATTCCGTTCTTGCGAGGGATGATGAGTGTGGTTCGCTCTGTGTCCAATTCCAAAAAGAAAATATATTTTTCTAGTATCGTGGTATGTGAAATATCCAGTTAGTAGGTTCAAATGTTTCGCGAATCTCGGGAAACGATGACTCCAACAGAGCTTTCCTGTCAATTTGTAGTCTACAATTTTCAATTCGAACGCGCTCAATTCGATATTGCTCCCCATACCATAATACCATCTTCACGGCTGTGATGTCGACTCAAGTACCCTTCCTCCTTTCTTAAGTCATGGAAATAGTAATTATATCCATCCGACCCGTCCAGATTGAACTTTTTTCGTCACTAAATATTACTTTTTTCCCATTCACCGGGATCGTCATTTGTAAAAGAACTCCAAACCATGTGGTCCCTTGCAAAATCTAGGCTGCGTTCCTTGCGAAATTAATTCAGAGGTGTTTTTTTTGTAATTTTTTATACTTCAGATAAGGCGCTTTTAGAATAACCCTTTGTACGGTGAATTTGCTGGCTGCAACATTTGCCATTTCTTTAATTTTTGCAGTTGAAAGGGCGGAAGGGCCTCTACCTCTCGACATTGCTTAAGTACAGTTCCTCTTCGGAGTAGGTTTGGTGATTTGAACTCATTAAGTACTGGAACTGGAATGCATCGTCTCTTTCGCCTTAGCTAGGGTGTTACCAATAAGTACGTCCGGTGTAGAATTCTGTGCTGCTTCGACAACACACAGTCTCCATCAATCTCCGCCCAAACAACTGCTTCCGACTTCGGGGGAATCTGCTCGCTTCCCTCTACGATCACTCGATGGTTGCTGTACGGACCATCATACCCAAAGCTAAGGGGCACTTCCATGTTCTTATACGTCATAATCCTGTTCTTCATGTCGATCTGCATACCTTTATCAAATAAGAAGTCTACCCCAGTGATTACTTCATCCACAATCTTCGCGACTATGAACTTGTGTAACACCGTCACATTCCCTATTGCGACTTTGCATGTAACATCTCCTACAACTTGAGTGTCCTCACCCGTTTCTGTCCTCAACCTTGTTCCAGGTAATGGCCTCACCGCTTTAGTGACCGAATCAGATCGAATGATGGAATGTGAAGCGGAAGTATTGACAGTGAGTACTCGCGCATGTCCGTCCACAAATCCACCTGCTAATTTGCGACGGAAATTATGGGGTATCCAATTTCAGGAGCCAGCACATGCCCCTTCCTTCTGGGTTGTTTTAGTTTAACAACTGATCGGAGTTGGGCTCGCCTTCCTCATTTATGTACTGCTGAACTGTTAGACCTGTTGGAACCCACCTTACATTCGCGTGCGAAGTGGCCTGGTTTTCCGCATTTAAAGCACCTTTCCAGCACCATTCTTTCTCTCGGTTGCACCAGAAGTATTTTTCCCTGCCATCGACTTGAGTGTTTTCAGGTGTGTGCACTTCTACTCGATGGGCTTTGTAGGCTGGTCTACTTAGGAGCGCTGCCTTTTACGTGTCTGAGCATACGAGACAGTTTCAGCAAATGTTGCCTTTGGATTCACTTACATCTCTCGCTTGGTATACATGTTCCTCATTCCGTTGATGCACCTCACACCACATGCGTCCCCAATCGCCAAGTGGGCCAACCCTCGATCTCTGAGGCGAATTCCTGTAGAGTCTCGTTGGATTTTTGGCAGCGATTCTCCCGCTCCATCTGGTAGATCTGTCTCCTGTTCTCGCTACCATAACGTCTTTCCACTGCGCCCATTAACGCATCGTAACTGTTCCTTACACAGTCAGGGATAGTCTGCAAGATTACCGCTGCAGGTCCTTTTAATGCAACGAACAGCGCAGCGGATTTATCCTCCATGCTCCAATGATTTGCTGTTACAGTCTTCTCGAACTGGACCGTAAAAACCTGGAAAGGAATCGTGCCATCAAAGGATGGGGTTTTTACCTTAGGAGCGCTCGTAGTTGTAGCTGGACGATTCATCTGCAAATCTCGGAGACGGCCTTCCAACTTCTCTACCTTTGCCCCGACTTTCTCAATCTTTGCATCCTGCACTTCCAGAAACTGCGATACGTGTGTCTTCTGTGCTTGTAGCTGTGATGAAATATCTGACGACAACTGCGACCTCTGTGCCTGTATCATCTGTGATATGGCAGCCAATAACGTGCTCATGTCCATAGATGTCGATGAACTAGGAGCCTTTTGTTGTTCTTCAATCTTCTTACATATCTGCTCTACATCTTTCGCTGAACCAGCAGCATTTTCCATGTCTTCGCTTTTCATGGATGCGTCCTCGTCCTCTCGATGGAGGTCGTATTTATCAACGTCGATGCCTTCTTTGTCCATAGCCTCTCGCAGCCGTGATAGCAACTCCACTTTTCTTCCGGAGGTTGCGAGATTTCGTTTTTCCAACTCCTGTTTGAGTTCCTCGATCTTTAGCTCTTGAATTTTTGACATTTTCAAAAGTGTATCCGTCGGGATTTATTTAACAATCCCACTTCTGACACCAAGTGTTACAATTATCCTTGTTTGGTTGACGGATTTACCAAAATCTTTCGGTTCGTATCGCTGGATTGTTAAATAAACGCTCACGATGACCAAATTACAGTAGAATTAACTTTATTGCACAAAAAACACTTTACAATACTTGTTTATGTAATAACGACTAATAACAATTCTTGTTAAGGCAATTAAAACACTTTACATAACTTGCTAACACAGCTGAACCTATAGCTTGCTGATTCGCAACTGACTTGTCTGGTAGCTTGCTAACTTGTAACTAACTTGACTTGTGCTGTGGTAGCGGCCTTATATACCTGTGCTTGCACTCATGGCAACACTTTACAATACGTGTTTATGCAATAAAAACTAATAACAATACTTAAATTAAAACACTTTACAAAACTTGCTAACACAACTGAACTTATAGCTTGCTAAGTTGCAACTAACTTGACTTGTCCTGTGGTAGCGGCCTTATATACCTGCGCTTGCACTCGTGGCAACTCTAGAACATACTGCCGTCTATCGCCCATTCCCTCGCTGTTCGCAGTATTCATCCACTTGACGTTTCTCCCTGTCGAATATTATTCGTCATTCCTCGAACGTTCTGCCATTTTCTCGTTGTTCGCTTCGCGTTGCCGCAGTATTCGCCAAACAATCTTGAAGAAGATGAAACAGCAGACCTCCTCGAAATCCCCTGTCGCTAAAAAGCTGTTGTAGAGTTCTATTCTGAGTGCTGTTTCCTGCCCAACAAACGAGCTTTTCCTGCAACTCATCGCTGCAGTCGTAAGCTTTAAATAATGCTGTAATATGGCTTACGATTTTTTATCAAAACGTGAACGGAAAAGTGTGATGGGGAATCATTCGAAGCAATGTGCCTTGGCAATGTTCAATGCGACATCGTTTGAGTTACTTGATATGTGGCTGGCTTTTAGGACAAGGCGCAGCGGTGTTAAGGCATGCTAGCGAGTCCATAATAGCTCGTCGTCGGAAGGGTCGCTTCCACCTACCTTGCCTACAACCACATACGCAAAATTTATTCATGTCTTGGCGAGAAGGATAGAAGACAAAGAACAGAAAATAATGAAATGAAGGAAGGCAGTCCAGTCAGGCGGAGTCTACCCACCCTCTTCAACGTACGCGGCACGCGATGCCATGACCGCTGTGTTGACCCCTCTCATTCTTACAGCGTCCCTTATACCTGACCCTTGTCCGTTCGTCTGTTTAACGTCTGTTCAGTTCAATTTCGGTCATTTGTTCACCATACCCATGTCCCCTCAGTTGCACCAGTAAAACGCTTCACACCAACGAATTCAACTTAGCTACTCATTACAAGTTCTTTTAACTCCAATCAACATATGATTTCCACTTCATGCAAAAAAATACATTCTTTTATTTTTACGATATATTCATATACACTTATCAATAAATGTTATATCTAATGGGGAAAAAGGCGTGTGTAGCACCGTACACATGATAGAAGTGAAACTTCTTAAAAAAGGTGTGGGTACCAGGTACTCACTAAATTTGGTTTGTAAACATATCCTTACGCCTCGGCAAACCATTAGGCGATTGAGTTACAAACATAAGTTTGGTTAGAAATTAAACAATAATTTAATTTCATTTTATTACTTTTCTGACCACCACCTTATATGAAGTCTTAGGACCGGATTGTAATGGAAGTAATTGACCGGTGTGAATTGTCGCAATCAATAGATCCTTATGAATTCGCCGCGATTTGTTACGATTCTCTCCGTTCAATATACCCAAGGCACTAAGTAACGTACGCACTTTTGTTTGCAAAATGCATTTACTTAAGTTTAAAGAAGACAAATTGCTTTGTTCGGCATTTCTTCTTACTCGCTTTCTATATTCCAAGACGAATTCATATATTCTTATGAAGAATTCATATATTAATGTGGTAGCAAGAGTATAAAAACATAAAAAATCCTTATAAATTATACGCACAATTATTACGTTTATGCGTAGTGCAATTCACGAAATCATTTCATGGATCTGAGTAAAAACTCAGTGCAAAAACTCCAGTTCTCGTAAATTGAAATCATGAAATGGTGTTCATGCACTTAGTTTCTACTCAAACTACTCATGAAATGATTTCATGAATTGGCCTACGCATAATGGTAGTAAATGACAGAAGGAATTACAACAAACACATTATTTTGACATAATGCAAGCCTTCAACGTTGCGATCGTTGGTTCAGATCAATCCGCAAACAAGTTTGACGTTTTACGCACAAACATTGCAATTTTGCGAGCGGGCTCATTGTAAAATCTCATTTCTACAATTTCATAGTTTCGGCTTACATTTATAAAATTCAACCCTACCTTATATGAGCTCGCCTTGCTATCATCCTCACATATGTTCATCAGAATATATCAACGAAAGATGAATTCATACAAGGTGATAGCGGGAGCACAAAAACTACTCCAGAAAATTATACGCACAATGACAAACATGAACAAATGTACAACAAACACATAATTTTGGACAATCAGTACAATTCGCATTGATTGGCAGCGTTGCTAGCCCTCATTAGATTTGTTTTTTTGGTTTGTACTACATACAGTTCGGTTCACCTGATTAGAGGCAATAATTTTTATAGAAAATAGTTATTAAAGCCACCGTATTTGATCTAGTAACAAAATGTTTTCTGATAATTCAAGTTAAGACTGTACTTTGCTCTAAAATAAACACGCATCAAAATATTATTCCTTCTAACGGTATTTCACAGCAGTAAAACTTCAGCAGCTGGAATATTGTGCTTGATTTATTGGTTCACTTGAATAGAGGCGCCCAGTTTGCCTACATTATTTGCGCAATGAAGGTGTGAAACGGGATCGGCTTTTTTGAGTATTCATTGTGTTTGGTCGAAAACTTCTCAAATCTAATAAAATGGGAAAGCAGAAAGGTTTAACTGATCGCGAAAAAGGACAAATTGATATCTTGACCTCAGAGGGACTTTCGAATCTCCAAATTGCCAAAAAAAATTGGTCGAAGGCCAAATGTTGTGGATCATTACGTTAAACAAGGTACCTCCTATGGTAAGAACTACAAAGGAAGAACTGCGATGGCTTTGACACCGAAGGAAACCCGCAAAATCCTTAGGTTTGCATCGAATTCCGCCCTTTCAACTGCAAAAATTAAAGAAATGGCAAATGTTGCAGCCTGCAAATCCACCGTACAAAGGGTTATTCTAAAAGCGCCTTATCTGAAGTATACGAAATTTATTCAGAGGTGTTTTTTTTGTAATTCCAATTGGCTCCCATTAGTGTTTGCTATAATTAGTAGGGAGCTCCCA
>NW_016177630.1:2750-8381 GCF_001687245.7 Rhagoletis zephyria | reverse complement strand
GCCGCATATTGCATTAGTTGAGTAAAAGAAAAATCGGATTAAATGCAAAAAAGGTGACACTGGATGGGGGCTATTTGGTGTTTTTAAAGAGGTAATTTCTATTGTTTCGCTACAACAGACAGGTGACGAAGTTAAGAACGAGGAGTGATATAAAAGGATTTTAGGCATAAATGACCTACGCATGCAGATTGTTGGGTGTCAAGGAACTCCGTTGTACAAGTCTACACTCTGTTCTATAAAAGTTGAAATTTTCCAATTATGCTAAAACCAGCGACCGAAAATAATATAAATTTTTTAACAGTTAAACTTGCCCAACTATTTTTTAGTCCGAAATAAAAGTCCTTCCGGATAATAAAACAACTAGTGTTGGGAAGTATCGAGTGGTTTGAGGATTGAGTTCTTTGGTATCGGTACTTTTAAGGATGGAGTATTTTTCAAAGTTTTGAGTACTGAGTACTTTCAGTTCCTTTTTTGAGTACTGAGTTATTTGTAGTAATCAGTATCGATACTTTTAAAAATCGGGTGCCGTCGATCCTTTTGAAAATCGAGTTCTGAGTACTTTTGGTATCGATACTGCCCAACACTAAAAAAAACCGGTTATCCAAATTAAAGAAATTTGGTTTCAAATGAAAGAGGACTTAAATAGCTTTTAAACAGAAAAAACGAACGAAGTTTACCACCTCTAATTATATTTTTTTATAATTTTTTTATAATTGAAAAGAAATATTTTTAAATTTTTTTCTTGAAAAATTTTTCACATACAAATTTTTTGGTAAAAAAAAATAGTTTTTGAAAATATGTCATCTAAAAAAAAATTGTAAAATAATCGCAATGGTAGCTCTGAGTATTGAGCAATATTTAATTATTGTATTATGGGGTACACTCTACAATAATTTGAGTTATGAATTTTTTTTAAACCGAAGTTGAGTAAAATGAGTACATTACTAATTTAAAAATTTTCTTGTTTCTAGAACTCTTTTAGACTGAAGTCTGGTAGCCCATTAAATTTTAGTAAAATGAAGTCTAAGCGTTTGCAAAATTGGCGTTAATTTTTTTTTTTAATTTTCTTTGAAAACGGTTTTGTGCATTTTCTTCCATAAGAAAAAAATGCAAATAGCCGTCAGCATAAAAAATATTTAAAACGAATTCAGTAGCTTAAAACGTGCACTTTATTATACTAAAATTTACAAACTGCATACACAAAACATTAAAAAAAAATAAAAAAAATTTTAAATTCGTAATATAGTCATTTTTCTCAACTTCGGTGTAAAATAAAAAAAGTCATAACTCAAATTATTGTAGAGTGCGCCCTATAACACTATACTTAAATATTGCCCAAGAGAGCTACCATTGTGATGTTTTTTCAATTTTTGTTTGAGATGGCATATTTTCAAAAACTATTTTTTTTTATCAAAAAATTTTTATGTGCAAAATTTTTCAAGAAAAATATATTTAAAAAATATTTCTTTTCATAGAGAATTTTGATGTGTGTATGTGTGATTTTTTTTTTTTTCCTCGCCCCGTTCTCGAGATTTTTGGAAAACTTTTAAATGGATTTGTTTTTGTTTTTGAGCTGTAAAGTTTTTAAAAATGTGTTAATCAAGCCCAAATTTCATATTTATTTATTATTTATGCTTATCCATCAACCCTTAAAATTTGAAACAAATCAAACACATGAAGTGCGAACCCCGTCCGTTTTGGTATGGAACCCCCCATACAACACTGCCAAAAGCCTCAAGCCTTACCCTTGCAAAGGTGGGTCTGAGCCATAAAATATATTCCGCCATCTCATCCTCACCAAGGAAACGATTACTTTCAGAAGTTTAAGCCATCTGGAGTAATCAGTCCGCGTTACCAAAAGTTATCTGTGATCCCATCTGCTCGATAAAAACCTTCAGGTCCTCGATGGGTCCAGTCATTTCTGAGCGAAATATTCATCCAGTTGCAGTATTACTGGTTGCGGAACAAGGAATACCTGGTATGAAGCCTCTCTAGCCAAACTGTAAGATTTCTCATTACACCTAACTGGCCTGGCAAGATAATATAGTGATGCTTAGTACCATATTTTAGACGAAGTAGTTAGAGAAAAGTGTTTGTTTCGGATCGCTCTGAAATGATGCGGCCCAGAGCTAGTGTTTAGATTAAACCAGCACTCCACCTCAAGGAATTTAACTTTGTGCAATCTCCAGAACAAAGGCAGTGTTGCGGTGCTTTCCTGGTACAATGAATAGATACTTGTGTCCAGATCTCTGTCACTGGCAATTTTCGCCTAGTTCCTATCAAAATCATACCAACATGCACGTGTACATATCGAGCCCTAACCGCCAAAATAACGTAAGCGACATTTTTTTCAAAATTTTCTTTTTGATGCAGATATATTCCTAGAGCATCTAGATGCATTTCTGCATCAAAAAGAAAATTTTGAAAAAAATGCCGCTTACGTTATTTTGGCGGTTAGTGCTCGATATGTATATCGGCCTGAAGGCTGGGGATTTTTTTAAAGTATGGCACGCTTTCGATAAAAAAAATCAGCTCCGCCGTAGCTTAACTTATAATGGGCAAAAAGTTGTAGCAGCAAATGGAGTTTATATATGAAGCTTCTAGCAAATTCAGGGGACCCAGCTTTGTCGCTTTGTATACTTTGCAAAATCAGTACCTGCCCTACGCCTGCCTCTGTGAAAAGGTGCTTCGACCTGGTACCCATGGGAGAATTATGTTTATAGAAATGAAGTCAATTCTTGCAAATTGTGTAGACCTCCCCTTTTTAGAAACAATCGGCACTGTTGTTAAATTTAAAACTCCAAAGCGCCGTCTACTCTTTTTCCAAAGAGCGTAAATCAATAAGTATTATACGTTCCGTAACCTTCCGTATCACTAAAGCTTCATAAAAAATTACTACTGGACAAAATAAGTGCGGTTGTTAACTAATTGCTCAACGCAAGAATTGACTTTCACAACTTCATTACTTCCACTGCATCGAACAGCAATTAGCAATGCAAAAATTTGCACAAAATACTTAAATTCGTTTTGCTGTGAAAAAAGCGAATGCCAAACAAAAACCGAGAAAAAAGTAGTAAAAAAGCACCAAAAAAGCAAGTTGACTAATTGATTTCTTTTACGAGTATGTATTGTCGAAAAGGAGGGAAATCGAATCAATGCAAAACCAACGAGTTTAGGCTCAGACTAATGAGGAGAAGGCACGGTTGGGGGATATATGATTTCAATGCCAGACATAGTGGCTGTTGTAGAATTGAATAAATGAACTGTACTAAAAATTTCAAAATACCAAAAAATACAGAAAAATAACAACAATAAAATGCAGTTAGCAATTGCAGTCGCATGCATTGTGGCATTAAGTGTGCGTTCGTGTGTGTGTGTGTGTGTGTGTGTGCGCCTTTTTGCGGCATTCAAATGATGCAAACACTGAATAAATCAACTTCACTAAACGAGTGCGCTAGCGAATTGAAGCATCACTACAAACATAACTATATATAAATACACAAGTGAATGGATGGTTGAATAAATAAATACTGGTTTGATGGCTGCCTGTGCTGCAAATATGCGCTTTTAATTGACCAAATTGAATGTAATTATTATTAATAGCGAAATTTCTCAATACGCTTGCTTACAGAAAACTGCAGCGTATTGGTGGTGGTGGTGGTGGTGGTGTGTCCAACAGTTTGTGCACACCCAGCAAATGCATACAAATTTCCATGCGTTTCAATACATTTATATGGTTATGTGAGACCTGTAATTAAGTGGCACAATGACGGTGTAGCTACGCATGTACACACATACGTATGTATGTATGTATGTATATATGTTTGTGAATTTGAGCGCGAGTGATCAATGCGATTTACCCAGTGAACCAATTGGCAAATATTATTTTGATTCAGGCTTTAAGTGCTTCATTCACTGATTTCAATTTCGTTTGAATTCAAATTGCCCCAAATTTTTGCTTCACTGGAGGTAAGCTTTTGCCTTTTCCTAGTAGTTTAAGGAGAAGAGCTTCGCTGTGCTGTAAGCCTACCTGCGGACGGAGTTAATGAAACTTTTATGTCCTCATTACCGTTTGGACTTATTCAGAAGTGGTAAGAGTAAGTCCTGCGTAAGGTGAGCTATACGACCCTGGCTTAATCATAGTTTTCGTACCAATGAAATTATTAGCCAGATGCTGATTGGACCCGCCTTAATATCTAGGCAATTAAATGAACATATTTTAATTTTTAGTTTCGTATTGGAAAGTGGTCGTTGTGGTGCGGTGGTTAGCAGTGCGCGCTACCACTACGCAGAGCCTGGGTTCAAGCCCTGATCAAACCAACATCGCAGAACTTAGGATATGTAGTAAGGACGTTGTGTTAATCGAGCATAGAGGCTACATCTGCCATTTTAACTTTAGGCTGTATATCTTTAGCGGCAAAGTTTACAGTGGCAGTCAACCTGTTCTTGTCGAGCAAAGAAAATAGTATGAGGGTCCTTGTTGGCGATGTATTAGCCTAGTGCCAGTCCATTCGACTTTATATATGTATGTGTGTACGTATATTAGGGCAGACTAATTAGTTCGGAGGAAAATTTTCGAAGGAAGTGTACAGCAAATTCAAATTGTACTATTAATTCAAAGCAAAAAAATTACGTTTGACTCACCAGTTTTCAAGACAAGATTTTCTAAATGAAAAAATAATTTCGTTCAGAAAAAAATTAAAATACGCTGATTTTTCTTAAAAATTGGTAGGGTAAAAGTCATTGTTTTTGCTTGGAATCGAACGTAGAGAACGTTTTTCGAAATTAGATTATTCCGCCCTAACGTATATACATACATATAGCACACGAGTTTCAAAAGTGACACAACTCAAAATTACACGTTCGTCAGAAAATGCGAAAAACTATTTCGTAGCACATGCTAATCATAAGGGCACTCGAGACTTTACCTTAGGGTTTTTCAATAAATTATAGGAAAAATTTGGTCCAAATTTAGCTTAAAGGTAAATAAAGGCTCTGTGTACACTTTTAGTGCATAATTGCAAAAATGCCAAATTTTGAGTTGTGTCAAATTTGAAGATCGTGTGCGATATGTTTTTCATTTTAAATAGTTCAACTTCAGTAATAGTTAAACCTCAACTTCACCTTTTTTCGCTTTCCTCTTCGAATATCGTAATATTGTCAATGGGGTTCGCAAAGCTGTGTACCGTTCACCCTAGTAGGCGTGTCACCCTTACATAAAACCGCGTATTCGGATTGAAAGTCCTTGATGCTTGCATTTTTCTGCTGTTTTGCTTTGCATCGCTCGCCAAAGCAACTTGATTAGGGCGAGGCGCCCAATGCAAAAAAAAAGTTTTCTTTCAGCTCACAACGCAAAGTAAACTAATTCAATCCCTTCCGCGGCCATTCTGCTTCACTTGTGCACTCTCGCTCGCCCCAATCTCCCGGGCCATAAGAACAAATTGCTGCGTTATTAGGGCCGCGAAGAGACTGCTCAATTCATTGAATGCAACGCGGTCACCTTTTAATTAACGAACATTTGGTGGGTCGTTAAGGTGGTTGTCGACTGACTCTCTTCGTTGGCCAGTTGGTAAATTGCTCTACTCTTTGTAGGCCATTTCCAAAGTTTTTGTTTATAAAGTTAGCTTTTGC
>NW_016177630.1:0-2715 GCF_001687245.7 Rhagoletis zephyria | reverse complement strand
TTTTTTTTTTTTGGGGGGGGGGGGGGGGGGGGGGATGGCTGATTGGTTGCCTTTACGGGTAAATGAAAAATTAGTACCGGCGCGTACGTGATGTCAGCTAATTGAACCGCCAGACGGGCCAGCAGCACCAAGAAAATGTGACGCATTTTGGGGCAATCAAACAGTGTGTGTGTGTGTGTGTGTGTATCAGAATTTGTAAGAAACTCATGCAAGTATATATATAAAAGCATAAGTACTTCCATGCCCTTATTGGTATTCCGTTTCTTTCTTGTGGCAACATATCAGCTCGAATATATTTAATGAGTGGCATCCTGGATATGTGGCGACAGTCTTGCAGTTGCCGAAAAGAATCATAACTCAAAAAATGATGCTGCGTCAGCGGCGGCACAATGCCAGCACTTCAGATCAAAGATTGAACTGCAGCACAGAAGAACTCTTTAGTCTGTCCCTTCTGACATGCCGATTTCAATAAATTGAAATATTGTGAAGTTAATTAATTTTCGTTGGCTTTGAATGTGAAGGAGGGAAATTTCCAAAATTCCTCTCCCTCGACCTCTGTCAACTTTCAAGATAACAGCACAAACACTTATCCCTCGAGTTGTTTAGTGTGTCCCCACTGCTGCTGTTCCTTCTTCGATTCACCACACATGGCTCCATGAAATGTCACTTGTCACTTGCTCAACGCAATTTTAAATAATCAACTTGACAAATTGCCTCAAATGAGTGAAAAATTGACGGGACCCGCGTAGCGTTAACACACACACACACACACACACGCTTACATGTGTGCATATGTTTTAGATCTGTATGCATCCGTCGCGAATGGATCGATGTGTCTTGACGTCTGATTCATTTCTGCGTTGAAAGGAAACTCAATGCGGCGGAAAATCGACTCGACGAAAATGTCAACATTTATGCAGGTGCATGTATGTATGTATGCGTATATGCATTAGTGTATATGTATGTACTATGTTGATGTTAATGTTTTTGTGAATACGTATATATGTATGTGCGCTTGTGTTGTAGCGTCATTAATGCATTTATTGCGTTGCCGTACGATATTCAATTCGATTGTAATGAAAATTTCGTGTTTTGAAAAATGGGCGTGGAGTTTGATAGACTGATAACACAATATTTTCGGCGACATTCTGGCCATTGGTGAGGGTAGAACTAAGCACAACCCTCGATCAAATTTTCTTGGAAAATGTAAAAAGCTGCATTGGTGGCTAAAATGAGAAAAAAAAGTTTGTAGTTTTTAAAAACGGTTTGGCACTGAGTATTTGTAATCTACGACGGATGGTTAAAAGAAAAGTCTTGGGAACGGCTACAGGCGAGATTTTCGAACGCAGCGATGACACGAAAATGTCGTCCAAGCTGAGCAAAATCTTCGCCAAAGCACGATCTCAGCCAACATACAGGAAGATTTTAGATGGTTTATGGGTTAAATCCGACCGGGAGCCTTTGGCCGCCCTCCTGAATACAATACTTGCAAGGCTAAGAAATGACAAACTTGAATCTGCAGCTCTAAATAATAAGGATATTGTCTGTCGTATTTGAAACACTTGAGAGGGTCTTAGATCTGTAGGATATGTAATTTGTCTGTACTACAAACATTTACTTTGGTTTACCTTATAGATATTGACGGTGCTTTTAGGCGTTAATCGACGTAGGACATTAACAAGTTAATAGTAAATCCGAATGCCCAGGGAATAAAGGTGTGGCTAATGACTCATAATGACAGCCGTCGAAATTCAGAGGTCAGCTGTTGTTAGCGCCACGGGTGCAATGAGATCCAGGACAACGGAGGCTTTGAACGCTATGCCAGATATAGTACCTGCGCAATCAGATTGCGGACTTTAAAGTACTGGAAAGAAGCCATTAGGTCAAAATGCTATCATAAAAATTTTGAGCTGATATAAAACCGCTGCACACCGATGCATGATTGTCTTTACAGAAATGGAATGCGGGGTATGTGCGGGAATTTTTATCGAGCAAATCAATAGGTTCTTTCCCTAACAATCCGGACCGGATCCGGTAATTAGAGAATAAGCGAAAAGTTTGCTCTCAAAAATGGAACATAATCCAGAAGTACGGGAAAGCAAAAAACCACATTTCGTGCCCAGAATTTGACGTTATTTTTGTTTTTGTCACTTAAATGCAAACTCTTGGAAATGGAATTTTCGTTTCACAAATTTGATTTTAAGTATATAAATATTGAAAATAGCACCAAGTAAATGCAGGCAACACGTAAACACAACAGTACCAGTGTCTACCAGACAGATCTGGAATACCGACGGCCCACCGAAAACCAACCAGCGGTCTGTTAGGACTGAGCAAGGAAAATAGTTACCAACTCTCAGATGTATGCAAAGGAAACTGGTCCATGGTTATTGCGAGGGATCCGCATAGGTTTTAACAGTAAAAGTACAGCCGTCTATCTCCAACTCATAGTCCGAATTACTTGAATTTAAATATGATGCAGTGTTTCAATTGTAAATGAGATCATAGTGATATTAATTTGTGCAACAGGAGACCAACCTTAAATATTATATTAAGCAACCTTTTCGCTGCATATTCTACGAGAGCTTTTTGATTACTTATGTCCTAGTTAAACATTTATCAAATAGCTAATATTTCATTAGCTTAAAGGCCATAGCTTGAAAAATACTCAGCATTCGCCGTTATCTCAACAAGTACTATGTACATTTCATATCC
>NW_016177628.1:0-8384 GCF_001687245.7 Rhagoletis zephyria | reverse complement strand
TAGGGTGGTCCCAAAATTAATTCGAAAAATTAAAGTCGGAATTTTTATGTTCTCACCCTCTAATATTGTTCTATAACAAATGAAAAAGATATATAAGAATCGGGTTTTTGCAAGAAGTAAATTTTTATTGCGGATCCGATATAATACCTATCCAGATACAATATATGACAAGATTTTTCTTTAAGGCGACAAACCCCTAGAAATGGGTGTGGATTTTGCGNCATATAGATATTCTGGCGAAATCCACAATAAAGTCTAAATTTTTCAACTTTGGTTTTAATATAGCCACGCTCATTTCTGGAATATTCTTTGATAATAATAAAATTTTACTTTTTGCAAAAACGCGATGTTTAACACCTTACCAAATATAACTTAACATAAGTTTTGGTAAATAAATAAAGAAAAATATTTTAAAAATAGTTGATGTATTGTGGAACGATTTTCCGTCATCTCTTGTCAAATTTGGTTTCGACAAATGACACTGAAGATGGCACAACGCCAAAACCGGTTTGTCTCCAAACCAAATTTGACAAGGGATGACGGAAAATCGTTCCACAATACATCATACTCCTACTCTACACAAACAACCAAGAAGAAGTTAAAAATAGTTCTTGAAAAACTCCCATTTTTTCAATCATGGCTTTTATAGAGAATTAAAGAAGGATTACGATGGTATAATTTTTAGTCCCTAATTTACTGGTCTTCATTTTGCAAAACAACTCCAAAAAGTTCAACTGTTAATAGTTAAGTTAGCTTAAGGAAAATCTTGACCATCTTATATATACAGAAATATTAAGCCCGTTTTTTAGCTTTATAACGACGTTAAGATGAAGACTCTATGATGAGCAGAATCGCAGATATAACGATTTGAAAAGTACATGATTAATCAGAATCACGAAAAAATGCAAACATTGACAGATCATATCTCCAAAGAAGAAAGCGAAAAAAATTCTTCTAACACTGTTAGCTCATTTAATGAATAGAACCCATAAAAAAAGTGTATGCCAATCGAAAGTGTAACACCAAATTTTGTGTCCGATATGAAAAAGAATGTCTCATATACATCTACGCTTAACGTGTAAAAAAGCAATCATCGTAAGTTCCCATTTAAAAACAAGTAATTTTGATGTTTAACTGGGAGATATAATTAACCACACATGGCGAAATGGCCCTAAAAGATCGTAACACTTCATTTCCCGGGTAAGTAAACTGCGGATGATTATTTATCGTCATAGGACTTTTGTTCTTCTAGATCGTTGATTTTTCATGGTTTTATATATGTTATAGTATATAGTAAGCGTTTTACTTACTTAAGTTACTTACTTATAAGCAAAGAGCAAACACTTATCAGGCACGACAAAAGTACCCCGAGCACAAACTAAGCTGAAGGCAGAAAGAAAGAGGAAAGGAGGAAGAGCTTTTTGGAGGGCCTGTCCGATGCCGACAGGGGTATGCACCACACGAATCGTCATGCAAGACGCGACATGTCTCCAAGCCAGTCTGGCTCAACAACATCGCGTGAATCCATGCGGCGGTGCTGGAAGAGAGTTGCACTATGCATATGTGGGAAGCCCATGCATAGATATGACCATTTAACTGCCGAGAAGTACTGACTTACTGCCTTAAAACACCAGCGTGGCGCGTCATCTCGAGCAGCATTGAGAATGCTAGCCTACGTCTTAACGTGGCACAGACGATGATTCTTTCAACAGCGTCGAAGGGCTGATAAGCGACTTACGAAGCTTTCCCACTCCAGTCCACTTAGGGCAACTAGTTTCAGAGCAATTTTAATTCCTTTCCTGCATTTACAATTCACTAGTTTTGCGGGCTATCTCGGGCTAGTGAGAAACACAAAATTACCTCTCAAAGTCGCTCTCAGTAGCCCGAGAACCAACAAAAGAAACACAAAATGGGCAGTTGCGGGTAAGTTGTATGCAAAATCTCATGCTTTGGGAACCCATGCTTTGAGCTTGTGAGAGTCTTCTGGTAAATGAGCGATCAGTACTTCAGGGCGCAACACATGAAACGATTAAAGTTATAGAGGTGTTTACGAACAATCTCAAAAAAAAAAAATGCAAACTTCTTTCAAAACTGTCATTTAGCCAATGCAAATCAGTTGTGAAACACTAACCGTTGCAAAGGCGCAATCAGCGAACAACTGTGAAATACCCTGTAGGAAGTGGCACTAGTTTGTAGCTTACTTTTAGCTACCCAGCAATCTAATAATTGTAACTTTTTATTAAATCCATATCTCCTTCGGCCGTAACTTAAGCCTTCCAAATGGCCGCAAAAATGTGAGAACAGGATTCCTCTGCATTAGGTATCAACTCGATGCTTTCGGATAAAAAATATCACTAAAGTAGATTATTTTGAATTTTTTTTCATATATATGTATGTGCATGTGTATAGGTGGTACCATATTCGAATTAATGCATGGCTTTATAACTCACCTTAAGTTAGTTTGTTATATTGAATTAAAACTGAGGTATTTATCGAAATCCAGCAAAAAAGCTAGCGACAAGTTAGTTATACTTTTATCAATTGCTAATTTGTTTCTACAGGGTATGTACTTATATGCGTATGTACATATATGAGCCATTCTTTTTTAAGTCGGACGGATTTCGTAAAAAAAAGATGTCATGTCTCCGATTCACTTCAAATTTTTTTGTGGGATCTATTCAAGAAATAAGCTAACATGCCCCCTGGGAAAATAGGTAAGCACCTTACGAGGTAAGCCATGTTTTCTTTCAGTTTTTAGCACCAAAATTTTCATCGTGGTCAATGTCATCTACTAGTAAGGCGCAAAATGAACACCTCCGACAACACATTACGTTGTCAGTTGCAAAATAACGTGCAGCCGAAGTTATTTCCAAGCGGCGCGAACTACTCTGAGCGACTGCTCTGCATTACGCGTAACTTACTTTATAAAGCGGCTCAGTGGTATGTTTGATACCAAATGTACATTCTTAACTCCCACTTAAAGTAATGGAGATTCGGCAGGGAAGAGGTGAAGGGAAATACCTTACCAGCAACTTACACTTCACCCTCATGGTTGAAAACATTGGGCGTTTTTCAAGTACTATCTTTAAAATACTTTCTTATTATGGCAAGATGGTTTATTTTGTAATTTATTTTCGAAAACTTATGATGAGATGTATTTAGCAAGGGGTGAAAAATGACGTTTTAGCAAAAATTTAAATTTTATTGCGGATTCCGATAGAATACCTATCCGAAAATAATATTTGTATGGCGAGATTTTTCTCTAAGTCGTCAAACCCCTAGAAATGGGCGTTACAATTGCTGGACTGAAGCTTTGAAAAACGCATATTTTATTGCGGATTTTGACAGAATATCCCTTCGCTAACAACAAAATAGATAATCTGCCGAAATCCGCAAAAAAAAACTAAATTCTTAATCTTTGGTTTTAAAATTGCCACACCCATTTCTATAAGATTCTTTGATTTGATTGAAAAGGTTGTGGAACAAATGCAACGAAATTTCAATTTTTGCAAAATCCCGATTTTTCACACCTGTCATAAGTTTTCGAAAACAAGTTACAAAATAAATCATTTGGCCATAAAAAAGTATTTTAAAAATAGTTCTTGAAAAACACCCATTTTTTAACCATGTCTTTTATGGAGAATTTACTGGTCTTCACTATGCAAATCAACTTCAAAAAGGTAAACTTTTAATAGCTAAGTTAGCTTTTGTACAATCTTGATCATATTATATATAGAAATGCTAAGCCCGTTTCTTTAGCTTTAGAACGACGTTAAGATGAAGTCTCTACGATGGGCAGAACCCGAGATAGAACGATTTGAAAAGGTACATGATTAGTCAGAATCACGAAAAAATCCAAACTTTGACAGATCATTCTTCGAAGAAAGAAATTAAAAAAAAAAATCCTCGAATACGTCTTAACTTATTTCATGTATAGAATCCATCATAAAAAAATGAAGCGAATCGAAACTGCGACACCAAATTTGGAGTCCGATATGAAAAAGAATGCCTCATATACTTATCGCAGACCGTCTTCAAGAGGGTCACAACTCACAATTTCTCGGTTGTCAGTAAATGCGAAAAACTATTTCTTAGCCCATAATAATCTTATGGGCAAGGTAGACTTTGTCCAAAGTTTTTTTTTTACAAATTAAAACTTAAGTATGCTTCAACTTTTGCTGAAAGGTAATTAAAAGCTCAGTGCACATTTTTAGTGCATAATTTCAAAAATGTCAAATTTTGAATTTTGCCTCTTTTAAAGACGGGGTGCGATATATATACGTATGTAGGTACATAGCGTGCGCAGTTTTAAACCCATTCGACACTTAATGAGCGGCGAATATGATTTGGCAATTTTTCTTTAGCTTCAGGTACTAACAACAATGACAACGTTTTTTGCTGTTTTATTACAGGCAGTTTTATGAAAAAAAGCCAAATGCATTAAATAGTTCCACAGTCATATGAACATACATACATCTGTATGTATGTACCTAGATAAGTTAGCTGTTATTTTTTTTTTTTTTTTAGTGGCATATGCATATGTACAAACTTACAAAATACTTAAGTCCCAGCAAATGTTATTTAAATACGCTAAAAAAGTGATTAAATGGCAAAGTATTACGAGCTAGGGTTTTAAAATGAATAGCAAGCGCGTTTTTTGGGTTACTGGTTTGCTTTGTACTCACTAAATGTTTTACTCATACACACATAGACACATATCGCATACCGTCTTCAAAAGAGTCACAACTCAAAATTTGGCATTTTTGAGATTATGCGCGAAAAATGTACACATAGCTTTTATTTAACTTTCAGCAAAAGCTGGAGCAATTTTTTACTATAATTTGTTAAAAAAAGCCAAGGTAAAGCCGTCCTTGCCCATATGATTATCATGTGCTAAGAAATAGTTTTTCGCATTTTCTGACAAACGTATTATTTTGAGTTGTGACACTTTGGAAGATGGTGTGCGATATGTGCATATCGTCGATGTTTTTGCAAAACCGTCCATTGGCTTATTGGAAAACCGCCTATCTTACGGCACTCAAATTTTACAGGAGAGCGAAAGAAAGTTTTGTTCTTTGAAGGCGGTATTTTCTCTAGCAATTATTTTACAAATCTGTTGTTTTAATAACGGTTGCATAAATCTCGATGCCTGGAGTTCAGGGTTACCAAATCTCATTTTTGCCACAACGGCGATTTAGGCGGTTTTGCACCTGTTCGATGGGCGGTTTTGCAAAAGCATCGACGATATGTATTTATGTATGTGTATATTTATCCCAGTCGGAAATGGTCATCTATAGTAATCTACCCAGGAATGTAGAGGCCTTAGGCTAAACTCATAGTGGAGCGGCGAGCACAGAGACGAGCATAGCACCGAGCAACGCGCCAATTACAAACAAGTATGTATGCTTTGCTCTTCACTATGTGCGCTCCCATTGAAACAAATACGTTTGTAATCGACGCTTTGCTCGCCGCTCCACTATGCGCTTAGCCTTAGGCGGTAAAGATTCCAGAATGCATCTTCCTCTCACGGCAATGTCATAGAAGAGTAATGTGTCGCGTGTCGCTTTATATAACTATATATAGTAATAATATATTTATATATAGAAAAAGCAAACGAAAGAATAGCGTTCGTGTCATTGGATTGCGGCGCTATTCGGTACCTAAAAATTGAATGTTGGGTGGGATCGGGATTTAATAGTTAAAGCGTAGTTACCCACTATCTTATGTGATCTGCGTGTTAACAACAGCTCACCATCGCATGACCGTGACGTAGACGTTGCTTCTCTCTCTTTCTATCAACAGCAAACTTGATTGTATGTTTCTACGAACTTCATCGCAACGCTGCGTACACGTTCGTGGGTAACCGAGCTCTTAGTCTAACCAATATTTAAATTGGTTCGCAAGCTTTTCGTTTTGCTTGTACCGGGTGATTTTTTTGAGGTTAGGATTTTCATGCATTAGTATTTGACAGATCACGTGGGATTTCAGACATGGTGTCAAAGAGAAAGATGCTCAGTATGCTTTGACATTTCATCATGAATAGACTTACTAACGAGCAACGCTTGCAAATCATTGAATTTTATTACCAAAATCAGTGTTCGGTTCGCTTTACGTCCGATTTATGGTCTACATAATCGACCAAGTGAGCAAACAATTAATGCGATTGTGACCAAGTTTCGCACTCAGTTTACTTTATTGGACATTAAACCAACCACACGAATGCGTACAGTGCGTACAGAAGAGAATATTGCGTCTGTTTCTGAGAGTGTTGCTGAAGACCGTGAAATGTCGATTCGTCGCCGTTCGCAGCAATTGGGTTTGCGAAACACATTTCGAACCGAACACTGATTTTGGTAATAAAATTCAATGATTTGCAAGCGTTGCTCGTTAGTAAGTCTATTCATGATGAAATGTCAAAGCATACTGAGCATCTTTCTCTTTGACACCATGTCTGAAATCCCACGTGATCTGTCAAATACTAATGCATGAAAATCCTAACCTCAAAAAAATCACCCGTTAGCTTCAAATATACAAATTATCCCTTCGAATGCTTCTTGGTAGAAAAAGGTGATGCACTCCCCATTTTCCCACTGGGATGTGTTCACATAAATATTTGATAAATCATTTGGCTAAAATACTGATTTCTTGTATGTTTAGAGAACAGTATAGGAATTGAATGTGCACTAGTTATAAATAAATGACGATTGTAAGATTTAAGTTTTGATTAGAATTCCAAAGCTTTTAAAAAACTTTAAAACGTTTCTTAATTAAGTAGTTCCAGCGAAATGTTGTAAAGTGTAAACTGCATATACAAATATATAATACACGGTAACCGCCGTAGCCGAATGATTTGTAAAAAGTTTTCTACCTATGCAAGTTTTTGTGGCCAAAACTAATTTTTTTATATGTCATCATATAAAATCATAATATATCACTTTTTTTAATACCATATTTTAGATAATACTGTAAAATATAGGAGTTTGTTTTTATATAAATCTCCTATCAAATAAAAAACTAAAATAAATAAAAAAGCTTGGCGTGAACACTAAAACTACGAGTAAGTGATATTAAAGATGTGTGGTAACAAAACGTAGCGATTTTGTTTTGGCGATAAAATCTCATTTCTTGTTGCTGCCTAATAAATTTTTCGATTTTTCTGAAATGTTAAATTTACATGATCCTACCAAATTTTGTGCTGCGATATTTGATAAATTAGCCATTTTCGTAGGCTTTCTTATTGGTGTCAGTAGCTTACTATTTACCGTTTGGATGGGAGAAATCCATAAAGATAAGAAAAAAAGGCTATTTAAAGAATTAAGCCTTTTCAAACGCATTTCGACTGCTATCCATATTTTAATTATTCATTTGGCTTTTAAAATAATTTGAATTTAACTTTTTAAACAGGTGGCAACCCTCTGAAAAAACCTCAAAAATATTTCTAGTGTACAAAATAAAATATTTCATAACAATTTTTCGCTTTCAAATAATTTTCGTATAAGTTGATTAAATTCGACTTTCTAAACAGGTGACGACCCTCTTCATACGTGGTTTCAAGCTATAACCTTCTTAAATTACCCTCGTTTAACATTGTGGTACGTATTTTAATTAGCTGGTGAATTAAGTTGAATTTGATTTTTTAAACATGTGGCAAACCTCTAAATATAGTATAGAAATAAACCCTTGTCAAACCCATTTAGATTAATGCCATTATTTTAATAATTTATTTAGCTTATTATATAATTTGAATTAAACTTTTTAAACAGGTGGCATCCCACTTTAAACACCTCAAAAATATTGTTAGTGTTCAAACTAAAGATTTCTTTACACTAATTTGTTTGACATATTTTAATATATCGTTGTGTATGAGTTAACTGAATGCGACTTTCGAAACAGGTGACAACCCTCTTCAAAATATATTCAAACTATTACCTTCTTAAAAATCTTTTCGTCTAGCGCCCACATGGTGATACATATATATGTATGTCCTTTACCTAAGTCCCTTAATTTAAGTTAAATTTAATTTTTTAAACAGGTGGCACCCCCCCTAGAGTGAAGTTAAGAAACAAGAAACGAACAGTGCAGATCAGATGGCACTGGTTATTAAATAATTTGAGTATATGTATTTGTATTGCAGGTGGCAACTCTTTTCGAAAAACTAAACCAGTTTGCACATCTACAGGCCAGGCGCTTTAATTTAACACTCCCCATTTGAAAATCGAGCGAACAGTCCAGATTTATATCCTGGACAAAAAATACCTTCGCGTATAATATATATAAAACATTTGCATAAGATTGAATTTAATATTTTTCTGAAGATGTGAAAGCATTTGTTTCACTTCTTCATTGATTTCGCTACATGTTTTTCATGATGAAGCGTTTCACGA
>NW_016177627.1:0-8385 GCF_001687245.7 Rhagoletis zephyria | reverse complement strand
ACACAACTAGTCGCATGGGGTCCCCAGTGACCTCAATAAAAGTGTTGAAAAAAGAATTTTCAAAAACAAAAAACGAAGCGTGTATTAACAAAAATATTAAAGTACTATATTATCTTTGACTTAAAAAAACAAAGACATATTTTTGACTTCAAAGTAAAGAAAAAAATTATAAAAATTTACCTCCCCCAAAAAATTTTTCGTTCGTGGTCGCATAGGGACCGTACTCAAGCGAGTAGCGACACATATGTATGCGACAATGTTCTAGCCGTGACTAACTAAATAAAACGAATGTGTATTGTCATAGATATTCTAGCTCTTTATTAAAGATAACTTTAAGAATGAAGAGCATAGCTTTGACTTCAAACTAAGATACAAAAATAAAAACCTACCTCCGCCGAAAAATGTTCGCAAAAGTAGTGACACATGCGTACACGCCGATGTTCTGTCAATGACTTATTTAAGTACCCCATCTGGAGTTAGGAAGCTAGAAAGAGCGCGAGCACTCAAAGGCATTTTTTTTTCAACTTGAAATGACCTTGACCCCTAATGCGTCTAATTAAGAGTTAAAATAATATTCTCATTTACCTCTACCAATTACGGAGTATTTTTTGTATTTCCATATGCGTGTTATGTCATGACATACTACATAACTTCCTACCGTTTTTGATTTCAACATCTAAATAGTGCCACTACACAAATAGATAAGAGAAACAACCAACCAAGCCGCATTTTCTCTTAGCCATACAGGCTACTAAGAGATTCAACCAAATCTATCATTATGTTCCAACAAGTGTCCCTTCGTTTTTGCCCTGCGACTTGGATTTTGGCTGCGCAAAACGGAATTTCACTTCTAGAAAAAGGCAACCATTTACTGTGAAGCAAATCTGATGCACTTATAGTACTGATTTTTAGAACTGGCGGCCGGATTACAATAAAAAGTTTGTAGCACTAGAGGTACCGGTTCCAAGAAGGAAACGCAGATTGTGTCAAGCTATAAGCAGTTCCTGTAGGAATTTTTAAATCCGGGGTATGTGCCAGCGTGGAAGTGTATTGATGGTTTTTATTCCCATACTCTTAAGTTGCTCAAGGAATAAATGTAAGAACAGCACACATCAGCCCAATATCAAGGAATATAAAGAACCTTTTCTGATTAATAAAAAAAAAAAAAATCGTGCACGTCAAGAAGGTAATGATGTATGTATACTGAAGGCGAAGAATTGAAATTATATTAACACATCACATAATGGAAAACCACAAATGCTGAAAATGATGATTGAGGTAATAGTTTTGATTTTGTATTTTTCGTCTGTTTTGCATAAATTGGTATTGGAGTCGTAAAATTTGGCAAGGTAAAATGATGGTTGAAATGGTTTTAAGTGTTTCGTAGTGTATAATAAGAGCAATTTATATATTTTCTATCTGCTTAAAAATATTATGGTGTAGTTACAAATCCTGTAAATCATTTTAACTTTTGTATTATATTAAAAAATTGTATGAACTTATGACATTACGACGCCTCTGACATCTTGCCGATACGCTAATTAAACAAAAAAAAAAATACTTATTTCTTTGTTATATACAATTTAACTTCAAAAACCATATAAGTCCATCCCACCTTTTCATCAGTCATTGGAAAATCACTTTATTTTCTGGAAAACTAGCATAAAGATACATTGGAAACGACGAGATCTAAAACTTTTCTATGTAAANGCTGATATTGGATTTGTATGGTTGTCGAACTCATCGGTTCAATTGCTTTGCCTTAAAATGGACCCAGTAGCACATTCCCTTTAATGGCATACTTGTAACGTGTACATACATATGTAGCTGCTAATTTCCTCGTTAATTTGCCCACATAAATCAATTTCATTTAAGTACTTAATATTTACATAAAATACATGGCTTATCTCTTTTGTCAGTCAGTATAACCATTTATGTGCTTAATGTCGCCACTGCATCGTGTTTATTCATAATTGGATTTAATTGCGCACCGAACAAATAAATTTGCGCCAATTTTAATTCAAATTAATGTACTAACATACGGGCCACAATTAGCCTTATATTCATGTACGTCAGTGATCGGACTTGTACCACTTTGTGGTAGATCTACCACTTTTTTTTACCATCTACCACACAAGGTCTGTAAGCTACCACATATTCGAATTTTTGAGTAGTTTTTTCCTCAACTTTATTTATTTTTTTTAATCTTAAGAGCAAAAGTTATGGAATGGGAGGATAAAGAACCTGTCAGATAGTAAATTTTCTCAATATTCAATTCAATTTAATTATATCGACAGGAAATGTGTTTTCATTGTGTTGAACTGCAAAATATACGATTTATAAAAAGAAATAATAAAGAAAATGTTAAAAATCGGCGATATTTGTGAAAGTTTTAGCAAATTTCAGTGCATCAAAAGTTTCTGACGCGTTGTTTATTTTTACTTGAGAATTGTCAAACCGACAAACGCAAGTAGCGGTTTGTGGAACGCGCCCTCTTTGTTCGCTATATCGTGATGTGATAAAAAGAAAAGCTGGCAGCACTCCGCAAGATCGCAGAAATCTCTCAAAATTTGTTCGAAAAATAGCCTTTTATGGAAGGAACTGCTTTACACTGTCAAGCGAACGATTGCCAAAACTCAACGCAATTTTTAGCAACTTCAAATCTGCACTTTATTATATAAAAATGGAAGTTTTGTTTAGACATTCTAATTAAAAAGTTTGCAATTGCAGAATTTTTTTAATTTTTATACAAAATTTGATGCAAAACCTTAGATCCACCAAATTTTTTTGAAATCTACCACATTTTTTTCAGATTCTATCACTCCAATTTTATTTTAGGTCCGATCACTGATGTACATATGTGAGGCTGCATTACCAAAAAAAAGATGGCGGGTTTTCCAACGGAATTATAAAGCGTATTATATTTTAAGACTTTTGCCAAAATATTTCAGAAAAATAATGATATTTGCGTGAGCTGGACCGATTGGAAAATACCTCCAAAAATTACATTATTTTCATTCCGTGGATAAAATTTTGAAATACTTTTATGCAGACTTTAAGGTTAAATTATTCTATAATCTGAGGTAATTAAAAAAAAATATTTAAAAAATCCAATTTTACTTATAAAAAAAGATTTCCGTTTTTTATGGAGAATGATGCACCCCGATTTATATATTTTTTTAAACGGCATATAAGGTTAATAGGACTAACGTACATACATACTTTCCTCATGTGAAATCGCCTATATACAGAGAGGTCTCGTATTCCTGAAGAAGAGTACTTTTCCAATATATTTAAAGGAATGACTAGAAATTCTAGTCACCTACATATAATCCTACATGAATATTTTATATTGAATATGTGAGTGTGTGTATGTAAATATATGTGGCAATTTTCGTGTGAGTTATGTACTTATTAATTTGCATGATTTTATTAATTTTATTAAAATAATTTTACATTTATTATTCGAGCACGGAGGCCGTACGTAATTCGGGCCCATATTCATAGAGGTCCTGTAAAACCTGTACTCTGTAGAAATTGGAATAAAAATAATTTACTGCAATTTAGATAAATGCAAGTACTTTATAAATTTTTAACAAGCAATAGTTAAGCTTAAATTGTACAAAACAAAAATCGTCACTTTCCTAATTTGCAATATTTCGCAACTATTTGTTGCAATGTAAATACATAATTTTATTGCTGGGCATAAAGCGTGTTATAAAGCTCAATAGCATTGTTGAAATAAATACTAATACATCGCAATAGCAATGACAAATAGATATTAACCATTCATACATATTTAACCACATATTTAACGTTGAGTTGTTTCGCTTAATATGCGCATGATTTATTAATAAATAATTGTTTGATTTTCCAAGAAAAAATCTGTAATAAGTACATATTGATTGTGCGAGCTGAACCGAAAGCGCAATGTAAGTAATTTAAGTGAAAATGGAATTCAATAGAAAGGTTGTTTAAACTGGCCAATCGCATTTGTTGTGTGCGGTCTCACATTCAACGAAGTGCATTAAATTGTGAAATTATTAAAGTATTTGCGGTTCGTGTAATTTTAATTGGAATTTGAACGATAGATTGCGCGCTTTTGTTTACGAAAAAGAATTAATTAAATACCAGCCAGAGGCTTATTGTTATTGCTACAATGAAGTTAATGATAAGCGAAAAAGGCGGACAATCCTTAGTCGTAAGTGCGGCTAGCATTGCTTTAAAATTTAAAATATATGTACACTTAACACCAAAATTTAATTTTAATTTTTATTTAGCAACTTTCATCCTGTTACATATATAACATTTCACCACTTTTCTAGGCTAATTAAACTTGTAGTCTACGCTACAAGGCCGCGCAATGGCAGCCACAAAACTTGCTACTAGGTAGACTGAAGCTGAAATGAAACAGGCTACCAAATGTAGGTTATCCGCAAAAGGATGCGAAAAAGCAATAAAACCAACGCACAAGAAATATTACTCTTTCAAATATTTACTTGCTTTACTTTATTATTTATGTTTCAAGTCGCTTTTTATGACAGTGACCCAGTAAGCGAGAATGAACGCAGAAAGCGTAGAAAGAGCTGCAACCAAAAAGGTCAGACAACGTTCGAAAGCGGCGGTTTCATCCTTCAGCGGCTGTGTAAACATTTACCAGCTGGATTCTTTATGGCTGGCTATGTCCCGATTTGAAGTTGGCGCTACTTTACATGGCTCACTTGTAGACGCTTTTACTTTAATGGGAGAAAATTATTTGGTAAAATATATGTAATTTTAGGATTTAAGTGCACCGTAAACCAGTACTTTTTACTATTTACCCCAAAGTACTTTATTTTTAGTTACAAAGCTTAAATTCAAACATACATACTCAACTGTCTTGCACCGGTCGGCTGTTTTGATTACCCTTGAGTAAGATTACTAAATTTTTATAACTTTGAAGCAGCCAGTTGTAGGGGTTTCCATTGATTTAATATGCATTGTGTGTGCCAATCAGCTATCAACAACAACTAACCATTGCACATTCATATGTAAAAGGTTGTCAACTCCTTTCCCTTGGAATCAGTATTCAAAGCCACCATCTTCGTGAACATACATATGTAAGCCATTCGTTCGGGTCGTAAGACCCTTTTTTCTTTTGTATTATTTTTATTTTTTTTTCTCAATTTCTCTTACGCCAAATAATACTTTCCGCAGCTGCTCAAAATGCCTAAGGTAATTTTGAGTAAAATGCTGGTTAATGCCTAAGTATGTATGTATGTATGTATGTAGCATGCAGTCCAACTTATTGAGAAACGTAACACGTATGCACACTTTAAAGTCGGCTGACGGCCTGCGTTTATTGTATGAACTTTATTTATTCTTCACTTATTGATACCCGTATTTTCCTATTTATTCATTCAGCTCCTTAGTAAAAATTTGTATTTTGTTCAAATTTGTTAAAACCTAATTTGTTTATAGTAGAATTTGGCTTATCAGGCGGCACCTAAGGCTGTCTATTTAATTTTGCTTCTGTAAATAAACTTTGCATTTGTATGTGAAAAGGTCTTCAATGCACCTGGTTAGTTGTGAAAAGGCACAGATGGAGCAGAAATTAGTTCTGATATCATACACATGGAATAATATTAACTACAAATGTATATGTATGTATAATGTAATATTATAAATGGTTGATATAATATTCATAATATATGAGTAAACGGAATACATTACCGTACCGACGAGTATTATTTGTTTGATTTCTTCAAAGCCTCTATAGAAAATCGCTTAAATAGTGTGTATACAAGGCGTATCAGATAATTATAATGTAGATATGTAGCTTCTTAAGTGATCTTTTGGATTTGCATTACTTAATTTAACATATCCTCACCGGAGTAGGAGATCGACCTATCTCGGCAGTTCGAAAACATCCTAACTTAGAAAACTTTCCAAGAACGCCCTACTTCAGAATTTGATTGAAGATCGGCCTTATTTCAGAATTTTATTAAAACACACCCTAACTCAGAATTTTGTTTAAGAATGTCCTATCTCAGAATGCGGTTCAAAAATGCCCTATCTCAACTAGAGCCTTCGATTTTCCGGCATCGCTTTCTCACCATCAATTTAATTCAGCGTATTTAATTTAGGGTATTTAAACCCTGAACTGTTGAATTGCTTTCATAATGCTCGAGAATGTGCGAAAGCCCTAATTCATACTTCGCAAAATTGGTCGAAATTTTGTGGTTGAGGTGTTCAGAAAACTAATGAATAACAATTTTTTTTTTTTCATGCAAAACGTAAATCTTTGCAGTTCACTAATACAGATTTTATTCCTTTTATCAAAACAACGCTCGGTTTTAATTTGTTTCAAATTAGCCTGAAAGACGTAGCAATTTTCTAAAAAACGAAACATTTTTTCATTCTTCCCATGTGTTTATAATATATACCATTACCAACCCTACCACCGAGCTGTGAATCTTTGAATCTTCTTTGTAATCATGGATATACTCTCCTTTCTTTGCATATTCTGGTTCCCATCTATTCTTAAGGAGACGACTGAGCGATATGGTTAACTTTGTTCCCGCAACAGCAATTTGTAAGAGTCCAAAGCAAATCGAGGCAGACTTATATATGTATGGTGTAGAAAATTTTACCAGAATTTATTCGCATTAAAATGCAAAACCCATTTCCAGTGATGTTTCTTCCTACGCCTGATCCAATTGTCAAATTCAATCTCCGCCAAATTTGTCAGACTTAACTACAAATTGTAGACAAACCACCGAGTAATATGTAAAATTGCATTAATATCTTTTGGCTTCTCTTACCACAAGTAACCCGTAATACTGTGCGGAGGAAAGGACGTGCCTTTCCTGCTGCTCACCCACGCACATTAGAAATATTTGTATTAAATTTCCATGCTGCTAAATTGCAATTAATTTTCTAATAAAGACAAAAGGAAGCACCAAACAATGCACAAACAAAACCTTGTAAATATCAAGCATAAAAGTAATTTGCGAAAATTTTAAATTTGGGTGCAGACAATCAAATCAATATGTATACATATACATACATACAGAGAGGATATTAAAATTGTAAGCCAAATATATGTATTTTTATGAGCTGAGACATTGTTGTTGATGGGCGCCTAATCGTTTAACAAATCTTGCTGATGAGCTCACAATTTAATAATAAAAAAAAAGAAGAAATTACACAAATTTTACCAACATTAATCAGAGCTATTGAAGTGTGTAACGGTTGAAAAGTTAGGCAGACGGGTTTTGTTATTCCAGAATATGTAGCGTAAAAATGTTATGCCGGCCGTCGAAAGTTAAATCGAGCTCATTAAACGCTAAGAGTAATAAATGGGTTATTTGTATGTATGGCACTAACCATACAAATGTAGATATGTATGTAATCACATACTAAACACATACCCACACACGGGCACACGACGTATAGTACTGGCGCTGGTGGCCCATTAAAACTTTTCTAATATCAAACTTCTACAAAATGCTAGAAACCGAAATAGCAGACCAAGCCAAATAGCAGTTAGCTGTGGCTAGCAAAGCAGCACTGTAAAGGCGCTCAGCAACAAAACTTTAAGAACAGTAGGGTGTTAGCAAGAGGTACAATAATAACAAAAACAGTGTGAATCACCACAACTTGCTGCGAAAAGAGGCAGACTAAACGCTAAGAGAGAGCAAGATAAACAACAAAAACTATGGCTTACTTTTGAGCGGCAATATTTAACACCACGCCATGTTGGGCAACTTTTAATTGAGGCAAACAACAGCCGTAAATGGCAACAGAAGGCAAAGCTCGTACTCTTTAAATCCAGCCAACCAGCCGCTGTAGTAATGAGACGTCGCCGCCAACAAGGCCACAAGACGTGCCTTTGTCTTACCCATCACCGCTTGCATAGTCAACGCCATTGAAAATAGTTACAAACTAGCTGAGATTGCACTAGCACACTAACAACCAACAGCTCCACAATTTTGTATATCCCTGCTTAGCCGACCAACTCACTCGCTCGTCTCTCCACTTTTCGCCTTTCTCGACTGAGTACATCATGTTCATTACATTTACGATTAATTTTATACTGATGATGATCCCAATAATGACGATGATAATGCTATTGTTAATGAAGGTTTATATTTTTACATTTACTGTTATTAAATACGCTTCATGGGTTAAGCAAACAAAATTCAATGAAAAACGATACAAGCGTTGGAACGAACTGTGGTGAAATGGCTAAGGGATTGCGTGCGTGGGCGGGGGGGAGTGAAAGTACCAGAACGCAAGGTTATAGCTATACAAAATAAAGTATATATGATGTATACCTATCAAAAACGAAAATGTCAGCTCGTCAAACGACCTGAGTGGCAATTGTCCATCAATCTGTAAGTG
>NW_016177625.1:0-8386 GCF_001687245.7 Rhagoletis zephyria | reverse complement strand
TCCTGCAGCTGTATAGGGCAACCGTGGCCTTCCGCACCCGCTCTTCGGTTATTTGAAACCAGCTTAATTTTTTATCCACGACTTTCCCCAGGTATTTAGCAGATTCGCTTAATTTTAGTGTGGTCTGTGCCAGCCTTGGTGTTATCAATGGGGGGATTTTGTACTTTTTTGTGAACATTACAAGTTCTGTCTTGCTTGGGTTTACCCCTAACCCGTTATTTTTTGTCCACCTCTCGACTTCCTTCAGTTTTACCTGCATAATGTCACATAGAGTCTGTGGAAATTTCCCACTTACTGTTAGTACAAGGTCATCCGCATACGCAATAACCTTACAGCCACCCCCCTCCATGCCACACAGCAGTGAGTTTACCGCTGCGACCCATAATAGAGGGAATAGGACTCCCCCTTGCGGGGTGCCCCTCTCTACGATCCTGGTCAGCGATACCCCGTCGGCTCCGCCCGAACCACCCTGCATCTCAGCATTTGGTTTACGAGCGCAACTTAGCGCGAGCCGATGCCCAGGCCCGTCAGTGCTGCCGTTACCGCGCCCGGCATGATGTTGTTAAAGGCGCCCCATATATCCAGGAAGACTGCTAGCGTATATTCCTTGATGTCTAGTGATCTCTCTATATGCGACACTATTTCATTTAGCGCCGTTTCTGTAGATCTACCTTTCGTATAAGCATGTTGCATGTTGTGTGGTAGAGAGTCCGTCACCAACCGACTCTCTGATACGTACCACCAGTCTCTCCAAAACCTTCAATTGAAATGACGACAAGGGGATGGGCCTGAAATCCTTTGGGTTCTTGTGAGACACCTTCCCTGCCTTGGGGATGAGCACCACTCTTGATTCCCTCCACTTTCTAGGGATATGGTTAAGAGCTAATACTCCCTTAATTATAGCGTGTAGCCACGCTGAGCTTAGCTGAAGTGTTTGCTGCAGCTATATGGGGGCAATGCCATCCGGACCTGGTGATTTATAGAGCTTAAATGTCCCAATAGACCAGATGACCTTTTCTCTAGCGAGGAAATCTCCATTGACCGAAAGATCTCCAGTTAAATGTGGCTGTACCGGCATGCTATCCGTGGCACCAGCGAAGTGTGTGCAGAGAAGCAGATCCAGTGATTACTCCTCGGTCTCAGTCCAGGAGCCGTCAGGTCTTAGCAAGCATCCTGGGGCTTTCTGGGCAGCACCTGAGAGTATCTTTCTGAGCCTCCCTGCCTCTGAGATAGACTCCACCCCGTTGCAGAAGTCTTTCCATGAGGTTCTTTTCGACCTTCTTAGGAGCTTCTTGTACTCCCGTAACGTTGTCTTGTAGGTCTCCCAATGTCCCTCACTACCAGACGCAGTAGCCTGATTGAAGGTTTTCCTGCAGTTCTTGCGTGAAATCCTGATTTCTTCATTCCACCAGGGTGGCTTTTTCCTACCCCGGTGCAGGCCCCGTAAGATGGTCGACAAGATATTCCAGCTCCTCTAGGTTTGCTGGAGTAGCCGGCTCTCTATCTTGTGGCAAAAGCTTATCCAGCTCTTTCCGATACCTATGCCAGTTGGCATTTCGTAAGTTTCTAGTTAGAGGAGCCTTGGGCGTTCCCCCTACTACCTCGAATTGGATATATCGGTGGTCGGAAAGGGAGTGCTCCTCGAGCACTTTCCACTTCCCGACCAGACCTTCCGCATTCTCAGAGATAAGGGCAACGTCCAGAGCTTCCCTTCGGGATTTTGTAATAAAAGTGGGGTCTTTCCTAATGTGACCAACTATTTCGTAACTCAAAGAAGTACAGCTTAGTTTGGGTTAAGTTAACGCCGCGAGCCGATTACGAAATTTCGAATGAAGCTAATTTCGATCCCTGCGAGCTTCGCGTTTGTTCAGAAGTGCGAGCCAAAATGCTTCCATCTTAATTTCGCGAAGGTTGGACTGTCTAAAGGAAAGTGTGGATATGATTCCACTTCATTTTCCTCTTTACAGCTGATACAAAAGGATCAGTTGAAATTCTTAGTCTCATCGCATGAATACCAATCGCACAATGGCTTGTCAGAACCCCCATCACTAGCCCTTGAGAGGTAACGTGTTTTAAAGTGCCCTTTAAAAACATATGCTGCAGCAGGGAAACGTCTTCTTTTCCTTTTTTATGTCACAAAAGGACCCGGTTTCGCTTAGCCTAATAGCAGTTCGTGCTGCGACAATTCGGTTTGCAATATCCGCAGGCGCTGTGTTAAACATATGTATGTTAAGCGCCACCATGCAGGAAACTTAATTAATTTAAAAGGAATTTATAAACTACTTAATTTTCAATGATCACTAATTGAAATTCTCACTATTTTACCTGCAACGACCTCATTTATTTAACATGGCGATGTCCTGGGAAGCAGTAAATTACCTTTTCCAGCATGTATTTTCAACTAATTTAAAAAGCATTTGGATTAAACGACTTGGCTTTCGTTCTGTACTTGACTGATGCTTTTTCATAATTAAGAAAACCCGAAATTAAAAATTTTAAATTAAATCTTTCGCCTAATGAGATTTGAACATGGACACTCATGGCCGCAACCAATTGTAGCAAACATCTTTGCACCCTCAGCTACAGCCATACATGTAAATGTGCTTTCAAATGTTCAGTTTGAATTGTGTGCAAGCAGCAAGTCGACTGTCCGACTCTACATTTAATTTCAACTACCTTAAAATGAACTGCGTTTAAACAACTTCAAAGTTAATATGTTTCTTTTGAAAACGCTTGCGTTCTGCACTTCACAGATGCTTATTCATACTTCCAAGACACAAATTGTTTCTTTTAGTAAAAAAAGTATCGAAATTCGAAACATTTGCTCATTGCATTTGTTTTAAAGTAGTCCTTCAATTAGTTGATTTCAAAAAAAAAACAAAAAAAAAACAATCACTTGCTTCCGTCAGGACAGTGTAGGTGTGGTTGCTAATGCTCCGCTAATTCCTGTTTTAGAACTGAAGCCTTCTCTAGCGTGTTCCACCAGACAAGGGCTCCTTGAAACAATATAGGCTTAAATCTGGTTTCTTAGAGCTAATGAATTAATTTGGGCGAGATACCCCACCTTTTACCGATAGCTGCCCTACAGCAGTACAAGGCAACCGACACCTTTCCTACCGTTTCCTCAATGTTTGGCTTCCACTACAGCCGCCATTGATCGCCATATCAAAAAGGGTGTACAGAAGTACGGGACCTGGGGGAGATTCTGTAACCAGTTAGCGACAATTTTCGAATCGCTATCGCACTTTTTGACGCAGAAACATTTATATCGTGGTTGCAGAATCTCCCTCCTGAAGTACAAAATATTGCAAAGAAGTACATTTGACTGTACTTCGAAGTACTAAGTACAAGAGCGAAAAAAGAAGTACTGTACTTCCGAAAGAAGTACGGTTGGTCACATTAGTCATCCCCCCCTATTTGCAATAACAAGCTTAGAGCTAAGTATGAAATTAAAAAATGACCCCCGTTCGTTATCATCGGAGCTGCCCCAGGTGTGCATTCGCATCACCTCCCAAAATTATTGCCTCCCGCGTGCTGGCCACTAGGTCTTTAATGCAGATAGTTGGCACCTCCTTGTCGTGCGCTAGGTACATGGATGCCATCTTAATTGGTCGTCCGTTTACAGTTAGACTGGCCGCTGTTGTGTCCTCGTCGCTAAATTGTGGAAGAAAGAGACACTTTAGTGTGATAGTTATCAATATGCACGTCCTTGGTTTCCCCGTTGAGGCTCGACTTACCAGTCTGTAGCCCACCACCCAAGGTTCTTGGATTAGGACGATGTCGGCTGCCCCTTTACGTGTTAGATGGAGCAGCAGTGCAGCTGAAGCTGCCTTACAGTGGTGAAGGTTAATCTGTAGTACCTTGGCCGTTACCGCCCACGTCGCCTATTAGTATGGATTTGACCGCGTCTTCCGACATCTCGATCAACTCCTCCTCCGTATAAAGCCGAAGCATGCGTCCGACCCCCAGCGAAGACGTCGATGAGGCATAACCCCCGGTCAGGTCGTCCATCGGATCAACCTGCTCGGATTCCTCCTCCATCTCCACGTCGCTGTTGTCCTCTTCCCTCTCTACCTCCGCTATCAGGTTCTTCGATGCGTTTACGTCGTTGCTGTAGACCTTAATTTTGGCCATGTCAAGGCCGTACCGTATGACCCCGCTCTTTTGCTCCAGCAACTCTATGGAGTCCTTGTTTAGAAGCAGGACAACCTGCATCGTCGCTTTACCACTCTCATTTATTTTTACCACCTTCCAATTTTCGGTAGTTAGCTCAGGGTTATAGAGCCTCGTGGTTTGCAGGATCCTTTCTGGTTCCGCTGGCCTGCAAGGCAACCATGCTCTCACTTTCGGTCGCACCGGTAGGTCCTTGAAGTCGGCCGCCCTGAGCTTCGGACCAGGGTAGACTTATCCAATACCTGCGACTGTCTTCTTGTAGATCTCCGCTGATCTAGCATCCTCGCATGCTATAACGCGGATGTTGTTTTGGAACCATCCCGCTCCCTTGCAGGTTGGCGGAGATCCCGGATTCTCCAACATAATGTTGATAGCAATGTCGGCCAGCGCGGCCTTAACCCACTTCCATTGCTACCTCAGGGTGAGGCTGTCTTCATTGCTCTCATCAATGACGCCAAGCAGGACCTTCTCCTTGGCTACTTCATCAAAAGAAGGCCCCTGCGTTCTGACCCTCTTTGCATAGTTGGGCGTATTTTCCCCCGTTCTATTGCGCTTACTGCGGTAGTCGGGCAGGACTGCCTTTGCCCAGTCGATTTCTGTGAGGATATCCTTCCNCTGCGTTCTGACCCTCTTTGCATAGTTGGGCGTATTTTCCCCCGTTCTATTGCGCTTACTGCGGTAGTCGGGCAGGACTGCCTTTGCCCAGTCGATTTCTGTGAGGATATCCTTCCCATGCTCTTCTTTCGCCTTGCTACACAGGTCAGGCGTTGTGGTGAACCTTTGCAGGATTTGAGCAGCCAGCTTCCTCTGTCGATAGCCCGCTACAGCTGGTTCTGGCCTCTGGTCAGGCCTAGTGAAGGCCGTGGGTGTCGCGGGAGGACCGCCCGGGGCCTGCGCCCCAGATTCAGCCTTATCCCCGGCTGCAATATCCATGCCAGGTGGGCATCCAATGGCGCCAGGAGTTTACCGGGGTGGACTCCTTTGAGCATCCCCACCGCCGCTTTCCTTCGTTTTTGTGAGAGCTTGGCCCGGTTTCACCACAGGCCTTGGTTTCCCGCTAATTGTCACCGCACTACGGCTGGTGGAGGTACTCTGCATCGCTTGAGCTCCTTCTTAATGGGCCGAGACCCTTCCGACGCTTTAAGGGGGCCGGTCCCTTTATAATTTGTTTTTGTTTTTGTTGTTGTTGTTGTTTTTTTGTTTTTTTCCCATAATTGATCCCACGGGCTGCGGAGAAAGAGGTTCATCCGCCCGGGCAGAGATCCGCGATGCCCAGGTAAGGTCTACTTACATCCTGGGTGTGGCCGCCTCCCAGAGGGCTCCGTTCGCGACTGGGGTATTTAGGGGCCCCCAGCCTGGCCGATCCTAGGTACGGTGCGCGTGACGCCTTGATCCAGCCCCTTCAGACCTCCAAGCCACGATCAGAAACCATTTCCATATGACTACGCTATTAAGGAGTTTAGCACATAGCACTGATTCCTGATCTTAGCTGAGCACCATTCTGACATCGCACAGAATCCTCTGTAGTGCCCATTTCCAGTCAGCACCCTCCTGGAGGGTTCAGCCGGATTATTTTTGCCGACCAACTTACATACATACCCAGTAGGAATTCTATGCATACAACATCGCTGTTGGTGGGTTGAGCTTGCTGCTGTGTAAACATGCACAACAAACCTACAACCTAAATGCATAGTATGCACTTAGCTTTAAATTTTAACATTTTCGCAGCTCCCTATGTTTATCTTCAAAAGCAGGGATCACAAGATTCTTACATTTTAACAGTTACAGAGTGGTGGTGTTTGAAAGTTGTTATTGAGCTAAACTCATTATTTCTAGACAACACCACTCTCTGACTGCCAAATTGTACAAATCCGTACAAATGTACAAATCGTGCGATCCCTGCTTAACAGCTTCTTTACAGCGTGTTCACTACTGCTAGTGATAGCCGAGCGTAATTTGCCGGCGCAGCTATGTATTTGGGATATTTTTAGGCAGTGGTATGATAGATTCTATTGTGAATTCCTTGGTAAGATAAAATACCGGAAATTTGTTCNCTTTACAGCGTGTTCACTACTGCTAGTGATAGCCGAGCGTAATTTGCCGGCGCAGCTATGTATTTGGGATATTTTTAGGCAGTGGTATGATAGATTCTATTGTGAATTCCTTGGTAAGATAAAATACCGGAAATTTGTTCGAATAAATCAGCTGTTAACCTTGGGATATTTCTATACGAATTTCTGTAGAGCACCTACCGCGTGTGTGGTTTGTACTTGATCTGAATGCTTAAATTAAATAAGACACCGATTTGTTTCTGATTATGCTCCTAATTCGTGACACATTGGGCGCCTTCATATTGTCCAACCGTAAACTGTTTGTCCTAGAAACGCACAGTTGAGTAGTTCCGCTCAGTTCAACAGTTGCCAACTTTCCGCCATTTTTCCATCGTACAATTTTTTTGCTACCTGAACTCAACGTGTTTTGCTCAGCCTAAACAGATGATCGGAAAGATTTACGCCGCTTATATTATATGTACTACGCTCATAAATGGAGAGCCAGCCCTTAATAAAAATATTATGTCCTGGTTATATAAAATAAAACTAAAAAGTTCAAAATAAAATAATGTAAACAAAATATTTTAAAAAAACATGCTTTTATTTAACATGTACAATCAAAGAAATAAAATAAAGTAGTGTAACAAAAGATTTTTTTGCATGAAAATTTTGTCAAAATTGTACTAAAATGAATAAAATGGAATAAGTTAAGGTCTCGTTAAAGTTACTAAAATCCATTTAGTGAAAGGAGTTACTCAAACTCAAATGAAAATTACTAACTTTGTACTAATTTACTTCGTTTTTAAAAAAGCTTGTCGGCGAATTTAGCATACATACATGCATAATTGGTTAGGTATATATATGTATGTATGCAGATATTTAAATGCCGGTTTGCTATTCGCGCGACAAACTCTTTTAAAAACGAAGTAAATTAGTACAAATTGTTAGTAATTTTCATTAGAGTTTGAATAACTCCTTTCACTAAATGGCTTTTAGTAACTTTAACGAGACCTTAACTTATTTTATTTTATTCATTTTAGTGCAGTTTTAACAAAATTTTCTTGCTAAAAAATCTTTTGTTACACTACTTTATTTTATTCCTTAGATTGTACATGTTAAATAAAAGCTTGTTTTAAAAAATTTTTTTGTACATTATTTTATTAATATTTTTATTGAGCTTTATACCACGATTGTTTTATTAGGAAAAATGGAAAAAGCAACAAAGTCTAAGCGGTAGAAGTTATAGCAGCTATTTCGGAGATCACCACATCTCCTCATCAGACTTCCTTTTTCTAGACTTCAGCAGGGATCGAACCCGCGTCATCGATATACAAAGTCATTTCAGCGAGTGTTCTTTTGTTGCTCACTTGCAAAAGAATGCACCTGTTAAAGTGTTTCTTGTAGCCTTTTATGTAGTAGTATGTTTTTGAACAATAATTTTCAGGGTACTTCGTTTTTTTTTGGTTTGCGTCTTTGTGTATATTTTTTTTGTTTTTATATGTACGTATATGCATAAATTCTGTTGAATTAAATTTGGAAGTTTTGTTTATTATATCTAACAAACCCTTCGAGAAATAATTTTCGGTGTGAGCAGGGCTGTCTTGAGCACACGTTCAACAGAGCTATTGCAACTAAAAGAAATTACTTTTGTTGTTTTAAAATATCCCATTTCCATCCCTTAAGCAAACATTAGCTACATTTGTAATACACGTGTTACACTTGATATATGCATACATATATATGTATCATGTGTTTTACATGTATGTATGTATGTACGTACGTAAGGCCATACAAACATGTCTACGCACATACATACATATGTTATAGCCAACTATTAATCAATTTAAACAAATATTAATTGATTCAGTGTTATAACGCTGATTTAATTCTTGATGTGTCGGCTGCTTTTGAACCAATATCAGACATACCGACGGAAAGATGAAATTGATGAAAAAATTATGTGTGTAAATGATTTAAGGTTGCGAGTATCAGTGTTTGTACATACATATGTATGTATGTACATATAAATGTATGCAACTAGTGCATTGTGAAACGTTAAAAAATAAGGGGTATTCTCTGATTCTTGCAAAGCCCTTGACCGGTGCACAGTTTGCCCGGTAAAAACCGGTTTTCGTATGGGACAGCTTTGCAAACCGTGCAAT
>NW_016177624.1:0-8387 GCF_001687245.7 Rhagoletis zephyria | reverse complement strand
AACGTCTGGCTATAAAGAGAATCGACTCAATAAACTCCAAAAAAATATTCCTCCAACCTTGGAAAAATTCATAGTTCTCAAGTTGATATCCNATCGACTCAATAAACTCCAAAAAAATATTCCTCCAACCTTGGAAAAATTCATAGTTCTCAAGTTGATATCCAACCGACGCGCAGATACGTAAAAAGTGATAAAGAAACGAATTTTTAATTATCAAGTGAAAAACGAAAGCTATATAAACAGGAAAATTACCAACAAAAAGTAAATAATCTTCAAAGTATCCTCAAATAATCTTGAAATAAAAAAAGCGAAGTGAATCAAGTGGCAAAATTACTGTCGGACTGTATACTGTGAAGTGAATATTGTAATAAGATATTAATTAAATACATAATACAAAAGGAGTAATAAAATGAAAAATTAATATTTAAGTTCATCTATGTATGTCGTTTCAATCAAAAAGTTATAAGGTATTTAACTATTTCAATTTTAGTATTTCAATGATATGCAATGGAGTTCAAGTTGAGAACTAGCTTTTTTTCAACTCAAAAATAACAATATTCTGATCCGATTCGGCTGGCAGCCACGACTTTAAACACAGAATTTTGTTAAAAGTTTTCCATATCCACCTATTTAGCTCGCTATAAGCACAAATTTTTCAAACCAGTCGCAGCAGAAAGTATAAAAAATGAATTACAAAAACCAAACTCGAAAAACGCTGATGAAGTTACAGATTCCCCAAATTCTGAAACAGCCAATGAGAAGGAAGAATTATTTTTAAAAAACTTTAGAACAACCTGATATATGTATCTGGTAGGGCTTGTAAGCGCTGTTTAAAGAACGATCTCGCTATTATGCTAGATTCTAATTGTTTCTTAAAAATTCTGGACATCCGCATTCGCATCCGCATCCGCGGATGTTAGCTGTTGGATATTCGCATCCGCTGATGTCTAAAATTCCACATTCGCAACATCCCTACTACATATATACATTCCTCGTCATTTGAATAGCGCACCGTTTTTTTGATTTGCTACCATACAAAGCATGCTTGACAAAATTTTGTATATGGAAGAAAATGCGCAGCACGCCAACAAAAAAAATTGTCGCCCCTATCTTTATTATTTTTTTTAATTTTCAAAAATTTTTTAAATGGGATGTAGACGTAGAATATGCTATATTTTTATAAAAAGTTAATGAATATTAAAGAAACAAAAAGAAAACTGTACCTATTAAGTATTAAATGGATGCGCTATTCAAATAACGAAGAGTGTATATTTCTTAATTATTAATCCAATTTTAAACTTTAAACATAAATCACATTTGCTTCATTGGTATTAATCTTTTAGTAATGAATATTTACAAAATTATAATAACTTTGGGTCGTTGAACACAAAAAAAATACTCATGGTTTCAAAGAAGTGTTTTCCACATTTGTTCGAAAAACGTATTTCCAGTACTTTTTCAGTTATTCCTCAATATCTCATGAAAGGATCAACAGTTCGAAAGGTATTGATGGGCTCTTTGCAAAAATATATGTTTTTTGTGGAGATTGTGTTCCGTAACATCTACATTTCTCATCAGATTTTCATTTACTGTAAAAAGAAAATGATTGAAATTTCAATTTTTCGATTTTGGTAGCTTGTAACACTAATAATTTTCATCGAAATCGCCAAAGTAATATATTTTTGTAAGAGGACTGTAGGTCGCTTATGTTGATTGGATAATTTTTTCATGAGATATTGACGAAGAGGGTCGAAATGTACCAAAAACACGTTTTTCGAAAAAATTACGAAAACGCTTGTTTGAAAGGAAAATTGGCTTCGAAAATATTTTTTTTCTTAAGCGATTACCACAAAATTTGTAGAACAGTGTTATCGATATATTTGATGCTGGTTTTCAATTTCTCGTCATCCATTGTCCATAACCGTACAATATTTAGAACGCATTGACAAGTTGAACCTTCAAAACCAGCTTACCCTTATGTAGTTATCAATTAGTTATCGACACTGCTTTTATTTCGATTAGGAAAAGTTAATTTTAAAATATCGAAGAAAATGCGGGACAAAGGCAGGACACTGGGAAAAAATCAGTACATTTTGGAGTTTTTCTGTTTAGGAAAACTACGCAGGACAGACCTTTAAATAACAGAACGGTCCTGCAAAAAACAGAACGGATGGTCACCGTAATTATACCTTTTTTTCAACTCTAGCTTATTCTCATAGTATAGTTCGCGAGCAGAACGCTTTCTGGCCACGCCTAATCTAGATGTTGTCAGGTCTGATGTAGGCACAGTTGATCCTGATGTGGTTGGAGTTGTTGCTGATGTGGTTGGAGACGGGGCTGGGGTGGATGGAGTTGAAGGCGATGGGAGAGGTGACGTCGACGAATCATCGTCCAACATTTCCACAGGTCCTTTCCCCAAATGGATGGTGTGGGTGTTACAGATGATTGGGCTGCGCCCAAATATCTCTTAAATTAGCTACATGTATGGAGCGAAACATGGGGAAGAACCTGTGCGACTGTTGCTGTCCTTTGCTGACTTGTATGCCTGCAGCAAGGTTCGCATCCTACCCTCCAAACGCAGCGGTGTTCTGTCTGAGTCCTGAAAATTTGGTAATTTTCTTTTATTTTTGGTTCAATTAAAATTATCATTAAATTGTTTACGCACCGTAACTTCCAAAGACAACATGTCCTCCAACACGTTTGCATACGCCAGTCGCTTCTTTTTCGGGTGCTCAAACTCGGCTTTGCGATCTAAGTAGCACCCCAGAAAATCTTCCGTCTCCTCCCGCGTCCACCTTCTCCTCTTAATCCTTTCACTTCTGGAAAAAATTAGTTTTTATTGGGTACGTCTTAAAATAAAATTTATTTTTACTTACTCTTGCTCCATTTGCCTTTTGATTTACTTTGCTTTAAAAAAATATTTGCTATGAACGAAAAAATATTTCGAATTCGCCTTTTTGTTTATTTTACTTCTTTTCAAAAAAATATATTTTGACTTTTAAATGGAAAGTTTCCAAGTTCTTTCCATAATCAATCACAATAGTGCCATAACTGAACTTGGCAGCACCTCACACCAAGTCATATATCGTTATACGGGTTGGAATCAACTTGGATAATATATACTAGTTGTGTTGTTGCTTTACGTGTAATAAATATTTAAACGAGCGTTCTTTTGTAACTTGTATAGGAAAAGATTACGCCTAATGTCGAAAGCGGAAATAAAAAATTCAAATATAGTATGGAACATTTGTTTTTGGTCCGATTTTCGAAGCGATTTACTCCTGAACCAACTTTTAGGAGTTCGAACACTTCTCTACATTTGAACTGTATTATAAACTTCAAACCGCAGTGTGGACCACAATATAACCAGTAATAAACCTTGGGTGAATTTGGCGACTGCCTTCTTTGGGGATGAATATCCCAGGGATGAAATTAATGGCACATGCATAAGCTGACCAACCGTCCTCCTTTGAGAAGGATTGTCCTCCTCAAAAATGTTGTCCTTCTCTCTCCTCCTTTTGAGCAAAAATGTCGTCCTTGTCCTCCTGTTCACGTTTTATAGCAGTGATGGAATTTTCCTAAAATTTCGTTCAGAATATTATTATTTCATAATCGTACATAATCATTGTATTAAAAAGGAGTTTACATTGTTCAACATTCAGTTAAATGTAAACTTTTGATTCAACTAACTGCCCGTAAAAGATGAACAGTACAAACGCCTTTTAGTCTTAATCAATAATATTTAATATGGCTTTCCCACGGCACCCAAATTTCGTGGTTCGCTCCCTCATTCATAATTCGCACTCCAATTACCCTTCGAATTACATTATTCGCCATACAAAACTTTGACAGCGAATTACCTCATTTGACGGTAATTCAAATCCAATTACAAAGCGAATTACGAACACATCGCTGCCTTCTCTAATTTTTATCCGAAATTTATCGAAACCAGTTCACAAACCAAAACTGGCACTTTTTCTCATAAAACAAAACACTGTCAAATCGAATTAAGAATGTGCCCGTGCGAATGAGCTAATTCGCGATCGTAGTAGGAGAAGCGAACAAAGTAATTAAGCCGTGGGAAAGCCGTATTACCCTTTACAACACTGAAAGACTAGCTAACGACGCGTCTTCAAAGGTGAAATTTATTGCCTACCATATGCCATTTTGTTTGCCAAATATGTATAAGTTTTATCAGGCAATATTTGTCTGTGGGGATTTTTCATCTTGATAAAAGCATTTGTAAGATGGCTTAAAAAAGTATGTTTGTTGCATCCAGACTTTTTTTGGGGGGTGTTTACCGGGAAATTTGCCACTTATTTTTATTACTGTAAACGAGTAATTATTGTATATATATATTAGGTTGATCCAAAATAACTAACCTGACGAATTAACGGCCTCAAAATTAACTATTTAGGGCGTGTGTGAATCGGTAACAAAGTTCTATGGGGAAAGCTGTTGAATAATATTTTTACTATGGTGAGACAGTTTTGACAATCTGCTGTGTGAAATTAAATCTTTTTTGACAGCAGTAAATTTTTGATAACCGCAGATTTATTCGGAATAAACTATTACAAATTGAAGTGAAATTAATATTTTAAGAAAACATCTACCATCACTGATTGCATTTCATCAATTTAAGCTTTTGTTTTTCGAAAAATTAACACAGCAACAATCTTTCCGATTGTCAAAATTTTCTATGCATTTGTCAAAAATTTCGCTAGCCTCATGAGCTACTGAAATTTTATTCACCTCATAGTTGTCAAAAATTTACTTGCCGCAAACCAGGGATGGGCGTTTTTGAATGAATTATTATTCAAATAAAAAATAAATTTTTATTCATCATTCTAACAATTTTGAATGACGAATAAATTTTTATTCTTCATTCAAGCTCTTGCGAATGATGAATAAATTTTTATTTATCATTCAAGTAATATCAAAGAACGAATAAATTTTTATTCTTCATTCAAGCACTTGCGAATGATGAATAAATTTTCATTCATCATTCAAGTAATTTCAAATAACGAAGAAATTTTTATTCATCATTCAAGCACTTTCGAATGATGAATACATTTTTATTCATGATTCAACTAATTTCAAATAACGAAGAAATTTTTATTCATCATTCAAGCACTTTCGAATGATGAATAAATTTTTATTTATTATTCAAAAAATTTCAAATAACGAAGAAATTTTTATTCATCATTCAAGCACTTTCGAATGATGAATACATTTTTATTCATTATTCTAATAAGTTCAAATAAAGAATACATTTTTATTCTTCATTCAAGTAATTTAAAATAACGAATAAATTTTTATTCATCATTCAAGTAATTTCGAATGAAGAATAAATTTTCATTCATGATTCAAGTAATACTGAATAACGCACAATTTTTCATTTATTGTATAAGCATGAAAATAAGTATGTATGTACTTATTTAATTATCTATATATGTACATATGTACATATATAATACGTGAAGGGATTTTTTGTCCAGGTCACCAAATCTGCACCGTTCATTCGATTTGAAAAAATGGGGTGTCAAATGAAAGGGCTCGGGCTGTAGAAGTGCTGTAAGGTTTTACTTTTTCGAAAAGAGTTGCCACCTTTAAACAATTTAATTCCAAATATTTAAAAAAATAAATTAATTAGTACAATATGGGTATCAATCTAAATCGATTTGAAGAGGTTGTATTTTTTTATTACATACAAGGGGGTTGCCACCTGCTTAAAATAATAAATTCAATTTCAATTATGGAAATAATATAGGTGAAATATTCATCACAGTATGGGCGTCGGGCGGGAGAGGTTTAAGGAGGTTTTAGTTTGGAAATATTTAAAGAAGGATTGCCACCTAATCTAAAAATTGAAAGTAATTAAAATATGCAGTAGTTACTTAGGTATGTGAAATATTAAAACATGGGTATCAAGCAAAAGTGAGTTAAGAGCTTTGAGCATCCAGACTATTTTTGTGGGTTTTAAAAGCGGTTGCCACCTGTTTCAAATATTAAATTCAAATTAAATTAAATTAAATTGATGGATATCAGTCGAAATAACTTTCAAACAGGTTAATTTCTAATCTACGTGCAGGAGGGTTGCCACCTGTTCAAAATATCAGGTTTAAGGTGAACTAAAGCACATTGGGTAATGAAATTATATATGGGTGTCAGACGATATAGTCCTAAGAACGTTTTAGTATAAAAATATTTTCAAGAGGGTTGCCACGTAATTGAAGTGGAATTTATATATGTGTGTTAAACTAAAGAGCGTTAAGAAATCTTTAGAATATTTTTGAAGCGTTTGAAGAGGATTGCCACCTGTTTGAAAATATTCAAAATCTTGAAATATTTTAAAAATTCTATAAAAATGTATTATGTTTGAAATGTAATTAGTGATGGGCGAAATAGCGATTTTTCAGTATCAGTGAAAATAGTGATTGTGATTTTTAAATCGCAGTGATTTTTATGGCTATTGTGATCGCTAGTTCTTTTAGTAACATACAAATGTGTAGTAGTTCTAATAAATGATGACAAATCAGTGTTGGTACATGTAGGGATAATTCCCTACCCTTCGGGATTTCAGTCGAAAAATGAGTGTAGGGAAAAAAGGGAAAAGGTTGATTTATCCGTTAAAAAATGGCCATATTTCACTTCGTTTTTTATTAATATTTGCATCCATCTTTACTCGTTGAGACACATTTTGAAATAAAAAACTGGAACGCAAATAACGCTACCAAGAAAATTAAACTGCGTACCTGAAAATGCCCATTTAAAACAACCGTGGAACGGTTATGAAAAAACGCAATATACATACATATGAATAATTAAAAACTGTAAAATCACCATTTCTACCATGATAGAGAAAAATTTCCATTCGCAACTTCTGTTGACTAGCTTTTGCCAGATGTGATATTCATTTTCAGCGAAATATCATGCGAGGAGGAAAATCACCAATGCTGTGGCCTAGCAGTATCAGTCACTATAAGCGATTTTTAAATCACAGTGATAAAATCACCGGTTGTGAAATATCACTCAACACTAAATGCAACCCTGGACACCAACTGGCAGGGAAACTTGCAAATTCTTAACATGAGAGAGAATTTGAGAGAATTTTTTCTTCCTCTCTGATATTTTGAGTGTTGGATAATTCTTGCTGAATTATCCACGAACAAACCTAATGCAAGTTTGGCGATGAACATCATGTGAGTGGGAATATATGATACTTTGAATGTATGTATTATGTCCCCTGTCTCAAGTGCATTACCTCTTACGTAGCTCTCGCAGGCTCTTTGACTGCATTTTGAGCCAAAAATGTACTCACCATTGCATTAGGAGAAGAAGGTAGGAGAAGAGATAACGCGAAAAATCACAATAGGTGTATCCCCTTTCTTCGGCACTTTTGTTGTCCGCTGTATGATGGCATTGAAAATTTCCAGTCTGTGGAGGTGATCAGTAAAGCGCCCAATTCTCTTTTTGGAATTAACGGGCCAGCGTTAGTTGATGGAAAACCAACAACACGGGCACCGCGACCCAATAGATTTTGCAGTACCCCATGGGTACTGCGAAGTCAGCGTCGCCCAGGCCTGACTATAATGAATAAGCTTACACAAAAACAACGTAAAACTTACATGAGAAATTGAAAACGGTAAACTAAAAACCGATGCGAAGCAATAATGGCTGCAAAAGCCACGTTACTAAATATGTAATTATTTAACCTGTGAACGTTGATATAATATATTGTGCGCGCTTCTAGTTCCCAAATCAATTGTATAAGATGTACGGTGATATAAATTTTGACGAGAATTCATACTCCGGTATAAGTGATATTGTATCGGTTTTAAGTGTTGATGAGACCAGGAAAAGTGAGGAATCCCAGGACGCAATTAAAATATTGCAAGAAGCTTGTAATTTCACAGCATATCTGGACGGGCATTTCTTTCAGCCTTATTTTTCTGAAAACAGCTGTAAAGAGTCAGTGTCTGCCAAATGCCAGTTGTGTCCACAAAATAAAATTATTAAGGGACCAATAAAATCGGCGTCGAATTTCTTATCCCATCTTAAGGTAAGTTTCAATTCGCTTACATAGTTCAGCAAATATTTAAACACTTCGTGCACTTACCCTAGAGGCTCTAATAGCATTTTTGCATCAAAAAGAAAGTTTAGGAAAAATTGTACCTATTTTTTGCGGCTAAACGTATAAAAGGGGCAAAATAGGCATGAAAAGGCAAAATAAAATAGCGAAATAATCTATAAAAGCCACCAAAAATCGCAAAAAGGCAATAAAGGCATTTATTTTAGAAATTCTTATTTTACAAGTAAAACGAAAAAAACTATCTTATATTTATATTACGTTCAAATTGTTTTACGTTTAACTTGTAACATGAAAA
>NW_016177623.1:0-8387 GCF_001687245.7 Rhagoletis zephyria | reverse complement strand
AATTGTACTGCTAACTGATGAGCGATTGCCGCCGTGCAAATGGCCTTTATCAAAGGTGGTAGATCTCCACCCTGGAAAAGACAATCTTACCCGGATAGTTACAATCAAGACGGCAACAACAACTTTAACCCGACCAATATCTAAATTGGCAGTGCTTCCAGTTCCTATCAATGAAGAGCATCACCACAACGGTGGTGCTGGCGGGCGGAAATGTTAAGGATTCCACTTAACCAATTAACAACATTGCTCACTCTGGCAGCACAATCTTTGCATATTCTTTCATTTATCTTCATACTCATTGCTCTCAGCAGCTTGAATACCGAATTCACTCCAACTGTGCTTTGAATATGAATCTTTGTTGTAATTGAATTTGAAAACGGTTGAGCTCTCTTATGTACAAAGGTATATATGCACCTACTTCAGGTGACCGTTGTTCAATTCTTTTTTTCTTTTGCTTCTTGACATAGCATCTTCGGTGACATGCGGTCTTAAGGAAAGTTCGCGAATATATTATAATTTACCATACTACATTAAAATAAAGATTCAATCGTTACGCTATCAAATATTGGTTTTAATTGTGGAAACGCCACATATGCTGCTTTAGTTTGATTTTCATAAATTGCCGATCTACAGTCCACAACAGTAAGTTTTCTTAGTCACTCTCTTCACTTAGAGTTCATTGACTTTCCATTGACTATACGAAAATTTCTCACATAACTTTTCGCAAATAAACCTGCAATTGCCAAAAAACTCAACGCTAATAGCCAAATAACGTCACGTAAAGTGCGAAAAAAACACCTCATAAATCAAGAAATGTAACAAAAGCGCACGCAAACCAAATAGCTACAAAGGCAATCAAATTCAAACAATTTAGCCAACTGTCAAATCGTAACAGCTGAGCCGTTGCGTAAATCAACGCCACTACGCACGCATTCATGCGTTGTTACTTATTTATAACGGTAAATTTGTAGAAATTTATAAAAAATATATATATTGTGACATTTGACGTTTCGCAGCTGTCATGCCAGCGTGTGATGACCGCTACCATGACACTGACGTTCAGCCGCATAATGGTGCTGACAAATGCAACGTATTTTACGCATGCTAATAACCAACTCTGACAACTGCATACATACATACAAATTTACAAAGCTTGGGTGCTGCGATGGCGTCATTTAAAGCAGAGCGAAATGCTAACGGAATTTTTATATGTTGAACTTAAAACTACATATTGATGGTCCTCTGCAATAATGACACAATTCAAAATTTAAAGAAGTCAATCCCTTACTACTGTTAAGTGGCTTATGCCCCTAATCCTTGTTCTAATCCATGCCTAATTCTTACTAAAGAGAGTAGTAAGGACTACTACAGTAAGTAGTAAGTATTCGACATGGATTAGACAAGAATTAGAGACATGAGCCACTTAACAGTAGTAAGAGTTTTTATTTTTTGAGTTTTGAATTGTGTCGTTATTGCAGAGCAGCATCGATATATACTATACATATGTATGAGTGTAAGTATAACTTTCAAAAATAAAAAAATAAATTAAGTCTGATAAAATTTGACAAATGATAAATCGTTTCAGTTATCGTTATCTATGTGGCAATACTCTTAACAGCTGCCAACAAGCCCGATTGGCAACAACCTTCTAGCTGATAGGGAAAGGCTTACATAAGGCCTGCACTCCTCTGCGTAGTCTTGCTTCTCAGTGGTATGGCAGCTAGCTTTGTAAACTATGTAAATATGATTTCTTTTCTAAACTAAAGCCAACTCTCTGCGATCGGCTTTGGTTAAATAGGATGGCTAGATCTAGATACGGGAAAGACTTGGGACGCCATTACTTCTGCGATATAATCATATCTGGACGCTGGCTAGGCGGATGCAGATTCTGCCGCTGGTTGGTAATAGCGTGGACTGAGTATTGCCTCATATAACTTGCTGTCAAACCACAACCTCTGAAACTGCTTGAACTTGTCGAATAATCTTAGTTGGTGTTGGGAAAGGACACTCGTAAAGATAATGTAAAATTGTATACCTGCTTTCTTCGAGATAACAACGATGGCATCGCGGGTCGTATGGTGGGTAGTGTCGTGGCTGTTAACTTGTTTATAAAATTTCATGACCTCTTCAAAATGTTTTCCGTTTTTGATTTGTCACTGGCGACCAAATATTCCTTGCAGTTTTGCAGGTTTGTAGGTTTTGACATCCTCTTTTTTCCTATCGCGCGAATCGCAAATGTTGTTCTTTCTTGACTATTCCAACTCGCCTGTTTGTCGTCTAGGCGTCGGTTTAGACAAGAGATGTTCCGACCCTAGCCAGCTTCTTACCGTATGTATTCATAATAAGCCCGAAAACGCAGACGAGTGATATTTCTGTTGATTCATCCGAGACACGTAAATTTAATTTTGGTTCGAAGATTACGGATCTGTATACCGTTTTTCTCGATCAGATAATTTTCCCAAGATATTTTCATTTTAAGTTTGCGTCGCGAACCAGGAAGTACAAGATACCCGTTGTAGCCATTCCCTCAAGTGGGCGTTTTCGTCTGCGGCTCTCAGACAGGGGCAAGTAGTTAAGCTTGATCCGGAATAGGAAGCTGTCGTGGAAGTCTAACATTACGAAAGGGTAAAAAAGGCGTCGCACGGGAAGCACTGTCCATATAAAATGGGGGCAAAAATAGAATTATGGACAGATTTAAATAAAAATTCGGACGCTAAATTCAAAAATGCAATTGGTTTTTGGATAAATGTCATACTTTCACTGTAAATGCAATTTGAATTTGAAAATTTGGGTTCTGGTGGCTTTTACATAGGTATGTACATATAGTTCGTTCCATTTTCAAAAGTGAGGTGTCAAATGACAGTGCTTGGCTTTAGATGTGCAATTAAGTTTTTTATTTTTGAAAAGGGTTGCCACCTGTTACAAATTTTATTAAAATTATTTAGTACGTTAAATGAATTAGATATTACAATATTGGTATCAATTGAACTAGTTTTGAAAATACTTTACCTCTAAAAGACACGTAAAGGGTTGCCACATATTTAAAAAATCAAATACACTTTAACTAAGAGAATAAGGTAACGGAAATATGTATATCAATATGAGTATCAGACAAATGAGTGAGAGTAAAAACAACCCTGAGTTAATTTAAGAGTCCAGTAATTTAAAAGGAATGTAATCAGAACCAACTACTGATTGACAATGTATGTATTTGTAATAAAAAAAATAAATACGATGGCGTAATCCTATGGTTTTACGTAATTATTATTTTAGTTTAACTAAATTCGACTTTACAAACAGGTGGCAACCCTATTCGTAATATTTTTAAGCTAAAACCTTCTTAAACCCTGTTTAGGCGCGTATGCTAACACCATTTTTGAAAATGGAACGAATCGTGCAGATCTCAAGGCCTTGAGTCAAGGCACTGACAAAAGATGAAAAAATCATTTTATGCATTAGCGAAGAACGCATTACTTCAGAAAGCGCATAAAATTAGCAGGTTTTTATTTCTTCATTTCAAAGCTATAGACCCGTACTATTTAATAAAATAACAAAAAATAACCTATTATTACATATATTTTTTATTCATTCTATTTAAATTCAGCATTTTTTGAAATTGGGTGTAAATTTTTTTTTTTTTTATAATCTGTGTATAATTTTATTCCAAAATTTTAATTCCTGTCNATTTTATTAAAATTATTTAGTACGTTAAATGAATTAGATATTACAATATTGGTATCAATTGAACTAGTTTTGAAAATACTTTACCTCTAAAAGACACGTAAAGGGTTGCCACATATTTAAAAAATCAAATACACTTTAACTAAGAGAATAAGGTAACGGAAATATGTATATCAATATGAGTATCAGACAAATGAGTGAGAGTAAAAACAACCCTGAGTTAATTTAAGAGTCCAGTAATTTAAAAGGAATGTAATCAGAACCAACTACTGATTGACAATGTATGTATTTGTAATAAAAAAAATAAATACGATGGCGTAATCCTATGGTTTTACGTAATTATTATTTTAGTTTAACTAAATTCGACTTTACAAACAGGTGGCAACCCTATTCGTAATATTTTTAAGCTAAAACCTTCTTAAACCCTGTTTAGGCGCGTATGCTAACACCATTTTTGAAAATGGAACGAATCGTGCAGATCTCAAGGCCTTGAGTCAAGGCACTGACAAAAGATGAAAAAATCATTTTATGCATTAGCGAAGAACGCATTACTTCAGAAAGCGCATAAAATTAGCAGGTTTTTATTTCTTCATTTCAAAGCTATAGACCCGTACTATTTAATAAAATAACAAAAAATAACCTATTATTACATATATTTTTTATTCATTCTATTTAAATTCAGCATTTTTTGAAATTGGGTGTAAATTTTTTTTTTTTTTATAATCTGTGTATAATTTTATTCCAAAATTTTAATTCCTGTCATTCTCTACTATCTATATGGAAACAAGAAACGTCAAACCAACATTTTATTTCATAGAATATATTTTTGACATTTTTTTCTGTGAAGAGCTTACGCATGGTTATGCTCTTATTAAAATTCTTAGTATAAAATTTGTCGCCTTAGTAGCTTCCTGGCGGCATATAAGTATTTTTTTAGGGGAATGTCTATTTAATTCTTTTTAGTGGATAAATTGTCTTTATAAAAATACCAATCAAGTTCACATTTCAGATAACGAATTTTTCGATTTTTGCCCACTTAGGCGGCACTGTGCGTCGGTTGCCTTGTACTGCTGTAGGGGAGCTTTAGGTAAAAGGTTAGGTCTCAAAGGCCCAAAGTAATTCATTAGCTATATGAAACCAGATTAAAGTCTGTTTTGTTTCCCGAAGCTCTTGCCTGGTGGAACTCAGTAGAGAAGGCTACACTTGTAAAACAACTGGAGCGTTTACAGCGGTTCGTTCTAATCAGAATTAGTGGAGCATAAGGAACCACACCTACACTGGCGCTTAACGCCATCTTGAACGCGACGCCTGCGGATATTGCAGACAGAATTGTCGTGGCACGAACCGCTATTCGGCTCAGGGAAACCATGTGGTAACACTCTGGAGGGCTTTGACTTCGCCCTGAACACATAGATTACAGCGCTTCCTAATTGGCTCCCAGAAGCTCCTTCTCTACGTACATTCCCTCAAGAGAGAACTGGGTATGGCGGGGTTACTCAAAGAAGGGAGCGGTAAACTTCTTTACGGACGAATCCAAACTTGGAGACAGGGTGGGTGGAGATTTATTCTGTCGGAAACTCTCCACCAAAACTATGTTCAGGCTTCCGGACTTCTGTAGTGTCTTTCAGGTGGAAATAGCTGCCATCAAGGAAACGGTAGACCCACTGCTAAAAGGTGTGATGGTGCGCTCGAAATCGATAAAGGAATGTCTGGCCGCTCTATCAATGGCATCGGATTACTTCTTAGTAAGGCTAGTTTAGGGAAACTGCGTGGCTGATAACATGGCGTTGGAAAGGTAAGATAAGGAACAACTAGGGACGCCTCTGTCCTCCTGCGGTAAACTCGTGATTGGTTGGCCTAGTGTTAGCAGTAAAAACTTAATAAAACGAAACGATTCTGATTTTGTGACATAAAAAGAAAAAGAAAACGTTTATCTGCTGCAGCAAATGTTTTTGCTTTAAGATACTTTTTGCAGCGCAAGACACGAGCGACCCATAGTTACTCTTCAAAGGTGCCTATCAAGGGATCAAATATGGAGGTTCTGACGATTGGTATTCACGCAGTAAGACTAGGAATTTCAACTGATCCCTTTTGTATCCGCTGTCAAGAGAAAGAAGAGGTGGAATCATATCCACACTTTCATTTAGACTGTCCAACCTTAGCTGCATTTTGGCTCGAACTTCTTAACTAACACTGAGCTCTCGTTTCGTTGACTGAATTAAGGGTCTTCGTTCAGTTTTTTCGTGGTATCACAAAGGACAATTTCTTAATTATCCAAGTGTGTTCCTTGCCTGGGGCAACCACTTTACGCTGGCGCAACCTAACCTGCACTTATCTGACCTATGAAATAGTTGCTCCTATTACTCATACGCCATGTACGAGTATGAACGTGTACGAACATGTACGATGTGGCGTTTGAGTAAATATGTTTTCCGGGCCTATTTCATACAAAAAGGACTGTGTTCATGAATAAATGTGATCAGTGACGACAGAGAGGACATTTGAGGCCATGGGAGTAAAAGTGACCAAAGCCACAATTTGTTTTTTTAGTACTTAACTACCCGAAATTGACAATCAGCACAATTCCCCTTGAAATCAGATGCTCCGGTAACACTATCTGACGACAATATTGATAATGAGTTTGTAACTATAACAATGAGTTTAGATTTGTCTGTGTAAACGGGGTTATTAACAAACGAGCTTTGATTGAGATATTTATGTATATGTAAACGCCGTTTAAGACCCATTAAAAATAAAGGAATATTATTATTTATATTTTATTATTAGCAATGCGGCAATGCCGCTTGTAAAACGTAAAATTCATGAAACTTCAAAAAAAAATATTAAAAATTGAAGTGAAACTACCCTTTAAAAAATTTTCTTAGTGCGCAGAATTTTTGCGTCTAAAATTAGTCTTTCTTTCCTCATAAATAAGATTCTGAGGCCAGACCACCAGAATGACTCATTTTGGACTCTTGTTGTGTCATAAATTCTGAGTTGAAAAAATATTAAATTTCACGTAGAAGTAAAAGTTTATTAATAATCAGAATTATAAAGAATATTCGTTTTAAGACTCAGAACGGCGTCATATTTCAGATTCTAATATTACTCCGAACTTGGACTCGTGGGGGCGTACCCTTCCAAGAAGGGAAATTCGCTACTTTCTGACTCTTTTTGAGCTTATAATGAAGGTTACAATTCAGAATACTGAGACTTTTCTGATTTTAAAATAAGTCCGAATATTTATAGGGTACCTTCTATTTTTTTATGATGGTATTGATTACAGCCAATTTCCAAAAAAAAAAATGCAAACCACTAACAATATCCCGGCACCATTTTTTTCTCTAAAATTGTTGACCTGTGTTAGCGATATTAATATCGATAAAAAGGCTATACTAATATTGACAAAAATATTCAATATAAATACCGATTATAATATCGACCAAAAATGTCGATAACAAAATTACTATCAAATATACAAAAATAATCGATAAGAGTGTCAATGCGAATATTAAATAAAATGTTCGATATAAAAATCGATAAGAATATCGCCAAAAAATATCGATAACCACATTAATATCGAATAAATCTACTTATTTCACATAAAAAATTCGTCAAAGCAAGGCATTCAAACACATATCTTGGCCCTAAAATCAACAAACTCGATTCGTGTTCGATAACGGGTGTGCCTTTCAACTTTAAATTTTATTGAAAAGAAAACATCCGTAATTTTTTTCGAGTTAACATTAGATCGAAAATGCTGTGAACCGAATGCACGAAATTTTATTCTCTGCAGAAAGGCTTACTAGGAATGTAAGGCTCATTCATTTTTACATTTTTTCTTAAAACAAAGAAGTACATTAGCCGTGCGTTTGTCAATTCTTTCATGTATAAACGATTAAAATTTTGAATTTTATTTTTACACCACTTTTACAGCCTATTTATTCACAAACTAAGTATCTCAGCCAAGTTTTGCGATTTTTTTTTTGGTTTATTTTATTTTTTTTTGGTTTTTTGCAATTTTTCATTTCTCATTACCCCAAACGTCCATCTTTCTTTCCAATATTATTACATTCAACTCGATCAGCCGTCAGTCCTGCCAAACTACTGCTAAGTACAACGCTTGAAAAGCTGCCAAATGACCAGCAAAGCACGCTTTATTCAGCACGATCCACTCCACAACCATCACCACAAACACCGCCACAACCACCACCATCAGGCAGCCAATCGGTCGCCAGCCTGCCTGGCACCTCCGACGCAGGCGCATACACACGACGATGTTGGCAAATTTTTAATATAAAAGCCAGCGGCCGGACCAGCGCCACTACCAATTCATTTTGCACCGTTAGACCGTGAAATCGAAAAATGTGCGCGCACAGTACGAAATTTTTGTATTCTTTATTAACGCTGTTGGTTGTAAGTACTCCCAATTGCTGCCTGCTAGCATTGACAGTGAAGTGTGGTGGCATTGTGTGGGCGTTGCGAGTTTTTTTCGCTTGGAATGGGCATTTTGAACTGCCTTGAAAAGGAATACGCTCGAAAGCAAAGAGAAAAATTAATTTATCGAGAATAAAATTAGTTAAAGCCTATTAGTTTTTCCAAAAAAAAAAACAAAAAAAAAATGTTACCCAAACCAACAAATAAATAGTAAAAAGACTAATTCGTTCAACACATTTACAGTGCTTTCAAAAAGTGCCGCATACCAA
>NW_016177621.1:0-8388 GCF_001687245.7 Rhagoletis zephyria | reverse complement strand
GAATAAGGCCTAAAATAGTTATTTCAACAGAAAAAAAAAATTAAAAAAAAATATAAAAAAATAAAAAAATCAAATAAAAAAAATTTTAATATTAAAGTTTACTATATTTTTAGCCCAAAAGAATAAGAAACATTAAATATATTAACTTCATCATGTTTTCTGAATAAAAGAAATAATGTCTAAAATATGAAAAAAAGGTTCAACTTTCACAAAAAAAATAAAATATAAATATATTTTTAAAAGATTTTTTTTTTCTTTACCATTGTAGATTAATCTGTTTTCAACTAAAAAAAAATATTACACAAACAAAAAAAAAAATTCTCTAAGCGCTATTAATTAAACGCCGCTAAATAAGTGTTTTCGACCACTGTGCGTCGGCCCTAAAACGGCGGTTAAAAATTCTTATCATGCCAACTCGTCAGCGAAGACATTGCTTTCTATACCCCAGCGCCAAAAATGGAAGCGTGTGGAAGAAGTTTTTAACAATTTTAGATTTGATCATCGTGTTCGAGAGATTCCGAATGGTTGCTGGCTATCTGAAAAGCTAACCAATAAATAATTGCACCTCTTTGAACCGTCTGTAAAGAGCGTTTACCCAATATCCTCGAACGAGGATTATCAATGGGAACTTTCTATCAAAGCACATTCAGAAAAATTATGTATACTTATTTTAACCAATGGCTGTGAGATAAAACTACAGCCAGTATTATCGACAGCCTCCTCGAAGTCCAAGACGGTAAATTTGCCTCAAAGATGCTTCTTATCATATACTGTAAGGTCGAATTAGTTGATTTGACTTTGATCTAAGCCAAGCATTATGCTAGGGAGTTCTCACCTAATGTGGAGGTCTAACAGTCACTCTATCATTTTGAGAATAAAGAAAGTTAAGCTAATAGGTCAATATTCAGATGCGGATAAGCGTACCGTACGTATTCCGAGCCAAAACTAGCTTTACTGAAGAGGTACGTACATAAATTATGTCTTAAATCCTTCTTTGTAGCAGTACTAGAAAAATGCGATTATCACCCGCTGCCTTGAATGGTTTCAAAAACTATACCGCCCACTGTATATTGTCTCTGTCAAAGTTGAAGCCAGACTTGCCTTGACTTAATACGGTACGTAAGTATGTTCGGAGAAGACACGGGTCATCTGATCATGCTCCACCGAAAAGCCTAGCAATTGGGGTCCCGCTGACCTATCCTTAAGAGACCTATTCATTGGAGGATTTTTTTGATAAAGTTTTCTGCTGACGTAGGGCCTAAAATAACGTCTCTATTGACTCGCATTGCTGTTTTCAAGATTCCCTCTTAGAGCATCTAATAATTGTATTTTATTCAGTTAGAATAGCCATATACTCGTTCCACTGCACAGTGAGAAATTATCGATTGATTTTGTTCTAAAACGGCTGAGAGACTAAATTTTTAACCAAACTGAAGATATATTTAATTGGAATGGAATTTAGAAAAAAAGCCGGAAAATTAAAAGGAAGAGCGACCAAAGAACAAAAAGTGCAGCTTCAAGTGTGATCTAGCACCTCCTCCCTCACCACGGCGCAAAATATATATGTACGTATCATTGATACCGTTTGAACTTAAGTGATTCTTCTCCAAATGAGGTTATTGCAATCGGTTGGCATTTGTAATTAACTACAGTGTACATATACGAACATACGTATATTACTGCAGTAGTGCATATTTTATGAATATCTTATTGAAAATAAAAAAATCTCTATTTTGCATTTTTACTCGCCTTATATAATTTTCTTTAACATTCACTAACGAATGCCGCAAACAGGAAGCTTAAATGCAAATAAAAATGTAGGCGTGACATGGTAGTACATATCTAAATTACTACAAACGCAGGCATGCATACAAATGAAAATATAGAGACTGCCGCGTAAATTTTAGAGCGTCCATATTAGAAGACTAGTCTATTTTCACTCCTTGTGTGCTTACAAAAACGTGCTAAATGTATGAAGTTTCAGATGTTGTTGAAACTGAAAATGTTGGACATATAAGACATACGTATCTCTCTAAAATGACAATAGACAAATAGAACAACTAAGGGCATAGCTCTTGTCGGCTGTTTAAAGATGGTTTTTATTACAACAACATAAGCAAAATCAAGAATTTGTAGAATTTTTATTTGTCTGAATGCTTGTACACGCATCACTCGAAAACTAATAAATAGAATGGAATGCAGTTTTCACCGATGCATTGCTAAAGGTTTAGCTTAAAATATAGGAAAAATATAATTAGAGAGTTGCCAATTGTTTGAAAATTGCAGTTTAAGTAAGTTGATAATATAAAGTAAGTATTGTGATATGGCCGTCAGAAGAAAGAGATTTACAAAGGGCCATAGACAGAAATATCTTTTTGGAGGTTGCCATATGTTTTAAAATTATAATTTAATTTAATTGATAAGATAAATTAAATGTTGCAATACGGGTAAGAAAATAAAGCGATTTAGGGAAATTACTGACAAAATTTTTTTTGATGAGCGTTGCCACCTGTTTGAAACATTTTATTCACTTTTTAAATTAATATAATGAAATATTACAATGCGGGTATCAAACTAAAGAGGTTTGTAAAAGTATACTGCCGAAAATATATATGTAGGGGGTTGCCAACTTTTTGAAAAACTGTATTCAGTTAAAGTGATAAGATATGGTAAATACTGAATTAATACACCTTTGAACAATTTCCAGGATTAAATGCCTTTGAAAATATATTCACTAACACCCATATTCGTAAAAAAAGTATGTCTCATAAATCGAAAATTTTTTTCAAAATTTGACTTCATAAAGCTTTTCAAATCTGTTTTATTTTGTCTATACTTTTAAGCTGTGAAGCAAGCCGGGTATTTACAAGTTAAGGGCTGTTTCCAGCTCTCATAAAAAACGAAAAATTCATATAAAGTGACGCACAAGAAATGGAAAAAAAATTGTGTTCTATAAAAATTTCTTAAAGGAGTTTGCAGCTCTCAAGAAAAAAAATGTTCCTTCAAGAAAATTTACAGCAAAAGTAAAGTGCGTTTCAAGCTACATAAATAATGCAAAATATTTCTTTTGATATTTCTTCAGAGGTGGATTATAAGCTTGTACACATAAACGAGCTGGGTCGATTTAGACATGTCCATCTGTCTGCCTGTTTGGACGCCAACTGGTCCCTCAGTTTTCGAGATATTCAACTGAAAAAGTAAGTATTTCTGAACAAGGAAATATTGCAATGCCTCCCATTCTGCAATAAAACTAGTTACGAAAAGGTCTTTTTCAAAAGTACTCTCGTTCATACAAAAGTTGCTAGGCCATGAAATTCAGGAAATTATTCGCATAAAATCTATGCAAACACCGCAACCCAGAAAGACTCACCCACATGACGGCCACTTTGCATGTCTGTTCAGGGTGTAAAATAACCGGTGATTATGTGCAAATTTTCCAAATGATAGCGTCCTTCGCCTTAACCGCAGTCACTTGCCACTGCAGCTGCTGCTGGCACCAATTTTACCTCCTCCGCTAGCATAAAGTATCCGAAATCAATATGCAAAAGCAATTTACCAGGCAATTTGCATACTAACACTCCAACATGCCAGCTCGCTACAATTCTACGATTCTCCCGTGGTAGTTTAGAATACTTTGTTTTTCTTTTTGCCGCCTGCTTTATACTTCTCCTTCCACAACGCTTAATATATTCCCATAGCGCGCGTTTCCCAAATGAAATTACCATGTATCAGTGTTTCGGTATGAGGCGTGAGCGGGGAAGCAGTTTGAAGTGGCAAAAATGTTCACGTCAGCTTCAGCGCCAGTAGATCCTGTCAATCCACTCTATTTGACTTTCCCTAAAGCTTTGCATGGTGCGCTTAGCTAAACGTTGGCTATACGGTGGAACTATTGAGCGTTCGTCAAGCTGTCCTACGTTTCGTTTTTCTGTTTGCGAATTTGGCTAGCAGCGGGGGGCGACTCGAACCAGTACGTTTGTATGTATGTATATAACTTAGTGCTGTGCCATGTATTTGTTCTTTCCAGGCTATCAGTTGAACTGTCTGTTTTTCTGGAATTTAACTACATACATAAGTATGTATGAGTATGTATTTGCACTATATTGCTATAGGTGAAAAAGTGCAGGCACGCGGACTTTTATAACTTTTACAATAAAAGTCGTTAGTTATATTGGGACTTTTGTTTTAATTGAAATAAAATCACACATTGCGTTGCTAAAAAAAAAGGTTGCGGAGGTGATTAGATAAGAATTTAGGCATTGGCAGAATTCCAATTACATCCCCAAAATCTGAAGTAATGATCAAAAAACTGAAAAATGGGATCTTGGGTCAAAACACTGGTCATAAATTAGACAGTTTTCAACGGATTCTCATATTCTTATATTCGTTAAATAGTGGAAAATTGTGTTTTCACAGCTATTAGAAAATTTAGGTTAAGTTGGAAAGCATTGACTCTGTTGAGACCGTTCTGAAATAACTTTTCTTTTAGGATTATCAATTTTAAACTTAACTTAACTTTTTGATACTGATGGAAACGGAAGAATATATGTCCATTTTTTCCCAATGAAAATCTGCTAACTAACCGATCACCCGAGGCCTATCAAAAGTGTAATTGTCGAAAGCACCCTCAACAACTACAAAAGTATGCAAGGCGCCATTCTTTCTAAGCGAGGACATTGCTACTTAATTCTGACAACCAGGGTTTTCAGAGCCTTCACACAAGATTTCCGCGCCTGAGATGCATGTTGGTGCAAAGATAGAGGATGTAATAAAAGCGCCTCTCTCTGAACTCGCAGTTGTACGTACATACATATACGTACATCAGTGATTCCAAAGTGCTCCAAGTGGACCACCAGTGGTCGTTGGCGTGAAAAAAACCATGGTGGTTCACAATTGGAAAGTGAGGATTAGGAAAATATATCCTGTTTAGATAGTAAAGAACAAAAATGTTCGCTAGGTTTTATCTATCGATGTAGGCAGTTAATACAATACTCAAAAAATTAAAGGAGTAAGGGAAAACTCCAAATATTTCGTGGAAAAATAGTCGTATTGAAATTTAAAAAAAAAAATTTAAGTTTTAAGATGCTTATTTTTAGATTTCTAGGCTAAAAATTTTTAGAAGCTATGATCCAAGAGTAGTCCTAATATATAGCATGCAGATCCGCATGCGAATTTATGAGTGACCAAACTTGTGCTGCGTTTATAGTGAAGAGAAAGTAAATAACGCTAGCGCTCTTGCAGTGCTCTTAAAAAATATAACTCCACAGAGTGAGCGCGTATTTTGATGGGCTTACGAACTGGGTTTTAAGAAGGTCAGTGAGGGGGGCACTTGGTTCTTTCATTGCGTTCGTGGGCGCCCTTGCTTTCGTTGTTCACCCATGGGTGCGGAGTCGAAGGATCTTTTCACCGGAGCATCGTCATCCATGCTACAACATGTCCAAGCCAGCGCAATCGCTGTATTTTTATGCGCTTAATTATGTCCATGTCGTTAAAAAGCTCATACAGTTCGTCATTCCATCTTCTCCGATACCCGTCATCCACGAAAACAGGGCCGTAGATCTTGCGCAGAATAGTTCTCTCGAAAGCCCCCAAAGCCTTTTCATTTTGGTTCGACATCGTCCATGTTTCTGCGCCATATAAAAGGACGGTCATGGTGAGAGATTGTAGAGCGTGATTTTCGTTCGTCGGGGAGAGGTTTTCTTTTCAATTGCCTACCGAGCCCAAAGTAGCACCTGCTGGCAAGAGTTATTCTTCGCTTAATCTCCAGGCTGAAGTTGTTTGTGGTGTTTATGCGGGATCCTAGGTAGACAGAGTCCTTCACTACTTCAAAGCTATTGCTACCAACAGTGACATGTGTCCCGAAACGCGTGGACTCTTTATATGTTGCCAGGAGGTCCTTTGTCTTGCCCTCGTTCACCGTTGGACCAATCTCTTTAGCTTCTTTTTCTAAACTGGAAAATGCTGTGGCTACGTCCCTAAATTTCAGACCTACGATATCGTTATCGTCTGCATACGCCAGTAGCATCGTTCTTTTGCCATATATGGTGCCGCTGCAATTCAGATGGCTGCCACATACATACAGTGGTAAAAAAATTGTAGCCAAAACATTTTTGCCAAGTTCTAACGTATTATTTTTGTTGTTATTGAACTTTTGTTATTTTTTTTATAAAAATATAGTTCTATAACAAAACCCGTGTAAATCCAAGTTCCCAAATTTGTGCCATATTAAAAAAAATTTAACAAAGTTTTGTACAAATTTCGAACTTTTTAAAATTCTAAAAAGTCAATCGAAATTTTTAGCCATTTGAAACTTGTACTTTATTCCAGTAGAGTTCAATGGGATACAAAACTGCACACTCAGAAATTAATTAAAAACCTCGAAATTTTAGCGAAAATTTGTTGATATTTTTTTTTTAAATTGCATAATTTTTTAAGACAGTGTCACTCGATTGGTACCTTTGTATAGATTTGTACATTTTTATATTGGGCTATTGGTAAAAAAAGGGGAATTTTTTTTGTAGTCAAAAGATTGGTACATTACAGCGATGTTCTACTGAAAAATTTCAACAAATTAATTTTCGTGATTGAGATAAAGAAAAATACTTTGGCTGTTCACATAATTGGGATACGATTTGCACCAAATTTTGGCAAATACCCAATCGTGTGACACTGCGTTTAAACTTGTATTTATACGGATGTTTTTAAAGAATTACACATAGAAAAAACGAACCAAAATTAAATAACAGCAAAATAACATTTTAAAACTTGTGAAAATTTAGTGCGGCTATAATTTGTTCGACTAATAAACTAAAAAAAAATTACTGTACATAAATTTACTATGATTACTCGGCCGTGCTATTATAGTAGCACAATGCCACTAAGCGCATTTTAAAATTTTCAGGCAATAGCCTCATGCGATTATCGATTATATTTTTTGTTGTTTGTGTGAAATATTTTATTTTTATCAGTATTTTTCTTTTAATCAAAATATGTTGAAATAAAAGTGAAACTAAAAAAAAAAATTGCCAGAACCCCTCCTGGCAGAAATCCTGTTTAAGAGTACCGTTAATTTTTTCATGATCCAATGATCGTACCAGATCAGTATGGGGCCACCTCTGAGACACTATCTCTCCGATACAAAATGAATTTTCGAATTCGGTTGACGCGGTCAAAAGCTATAATAAATAAAATATTCCGGCGAATTGATAACCACCTCCTTTTTGGGAAGTCGGTTTGTAATAAAAGTAATCAAGAAAAACAAAAGTCAACAAAAATGGAAATAATAATTTGGTGCTGCGAATGTAAAAGCTGGTTTTGATAGACTTTTGTGTGCTGATAACGAGTCCGCAAGTACAAAGTTTCCATCAGCTTTAGATTTTGAGAAAAAAGCGGTCAAAGTGTCAAAAAATCGCGTTTTGCGTAATATTTTAGAAGCTCTAGCAAAGAAATCTTAAAAACAAGCTTTTACATTTGCCGCACCAAAATCAGTGTTGCCATGTGTAATCAAAAGTAGTCAAAAAATAACAAAATTATTTTTTATTACTTTGGGTAATGGTAAATAATCATGACTGTTTTTTTGAATATTTCTAATTATTTATTTTATTGATTACTAATTCCTCGTTTATAAGCATAACGTATTCTAAGCTTAACAAAAATATTTGCATCTACGCAATCTTCATAAATTTTTCTACCTGGCCAATACTATATCTTTTTCTGGCCCTTGGCCCGCTTGCCATTAATTGTGCTTTTGTTGTTTCAACAAAAAAAAACACTATCAATCAACCATTACAGATTACTACAAACAGTTTAATTGCCAAAATGTTGTGTTCCATATTTTAAGCAACCAGGCGGTCAAGTGAACTACATAAATACCACCTACTGGCACTGCCTACGAGTATAATTTACCATCTAAACGGGTAAGAATTGAGCCACCTACATTTTACTTACTTTCCACTTATCCAGCATACCTACTGTCGTATTGTTTACAATTTGTAACAGATTCTGTCATTCAGCAAGCAATCCTTTGGGAGCTGAGAAGCATTCGAATGAAGCTCCTCTTTAATCCGCCTCAACACTGCTTTGGTCAGACGACGTGTACAAGTACTAAGATGGACTGGATTGGAGGAATAACATTAAATCAACAGCCGATGCTGGCTGACAGCATAGTAAACAACCAACAACAATAATCAGAGTAGTTGTAAACACAACAACAATAAAAACACAGCGGTGGGCACACGTATTCATGTAACTTATGAACAGCTCAATCAAGTTAGCGGCGCTAAAATGAAAAAATTAAGAAAAAATTTGTTCGTATTATTGTGCTCATTATGTGCTATTTTCGGCCACTTTTTGTTTTTTTTGTGTTCCGACCATTTGGTAAATAATTAAGAC
>NW_016177620.1:5480-8388 GCF_001687245.7 Rhagoletis zephyria | reverse complement strand
AAAAGATTTTTAAGCATACATAAAGTGTTTATGCTTTATTGAAAATATACAAATTCTTAAAAAAATGCATTTAGTGGAAAAAGTCAACTGTTTTCTCCGATTGTGGGATTTGTTGTGATTTTTTCCCCACAAAAATATTAAAAGATTGTTTTTTATATTTATGGAATTTTTAACACTTTTGCAATTGATGTAGCAGACTGCCGATAGACTTCGACATCTGTGCCATGTTGACACAAATGGAACGGAACGATATGCTAAATAATTTTTACTCAAATATTTCTCAAACCGTTCTTAAGTTGATAAACAATGTTTGAGAAAAACTTGCGAAAATGTTTACTTTCAAATGATAAACAATGCTGAAAATAAAATTGAGAAATAAGATTTTCTCAAACATTTTCCATGTGTTTGTTGGGATGTAGGGTAGAAATATGTTTGCTTATTCACCTGTGTGTCTACTATAAAGTAAAGTCTTACCGTTGATTTTCCAACTGTTTGTCGTGCCGTCCCATAACAGTTGCATTAGGGGAATAAAACCTGACCAAGACAATTCGAATGAAGAGAAAAACAAAAACTAAGTCCAATGCAACGGCACTTATGTACTTTAAAGCCGTTAAATTTTATTGCACAAATGGCAGTAACCACAATTACATGCTTGTGAACATACATATCTCATGTAAAATATATGCTATATATATGTATGTACGAATAGATATGTATATGATTTGTATGGATCGCAACAGATATGGGAAAGAATAATACTAGCATATTGAATATGAAGACTAAGATTAAGTGCGCATATTCATTGTACATATGTATACATATACATATGTATGTATGTATGTATGTAGGTTTGCACTTAAATGCTTGTTGCACGAATCTGTTTATAACAAATGATTGCTAATTTCGCACACGTCACCTTGGTACGTTTGTAAGGCCATAACACAAAAAACACTTTACCTATTCCCTTCTGGTTGTGCGTATGCATGTATGTATGTAGGCCAATGAATATGTGTTAAGAAATATATATATAATTAATTTTGTATTCACTTGTTCACCTGTGTATCTAGTACTTTAAACAACGAGTTATCAATATTGACATGCGTTCTTTTTTTCAACTTGCTAACATTTTACCTTCGTGAGCATTTTAATGCGAAGTCGACATATGAAAATTATCGCCGTCGGCTACTAACTTATTTATGTACATACGTGTGTATCTAACTAAATACTTGAATGTAGAATTTACTCTATTGTTAAGGTACATAAATTGGCGTTTGATGGTTTTGAGTACCTTAAGTGGATACAGTGGAAGTGACATATCTACAATTTATGTATGTAGGTATTTATATGCAAATATACATATGTATACGAGTATGTTATTACTTAGACTTGAACTTGATGAGTATTGGCTTTGATTATTTGATATGTGTTAATGAAACTCTAAAACGCGACGAGTATATGACGAGTTTATTTACAGTGCCAAATATGACTGCATATATACGGACAATGAGCCTTTTTCTAACGAAAATAATATCAACCCTGTAAACCTAATATGTATATAATGCTCCACATAATGAGACCGGAATCCGACCGAAACCGACCGCGGTCCACAACCGTCCAGAAGGACCTTGTACCTTAGCATGTGGGGTGTTTTCCCAGCGCTCGCTGAGCCGACAGTAAGCCCATCTGTCCAACAGCAGTGCGCAGGTTGCCAACGGAACTCCTATGCCCTGCCTAGCCTGTTTATCGGCCCTGCAATTTCCAGTGATATCACTGTACCCCGGAACTCAAATCAGCTTGTTCTAGAAGTATTCCGAGGCAGTTGAGAGAGAGGTTAGGCATTCCCCGACCAGTTTTGAGCATATTATTAGCGATCCTAGCGCCCTCAGTGTAGATATTTACCCTCCTTGTCGACAGCACATATGTGCATAGCCGATAGCCGATTGCTGCCTCTTTTATAGCGGCCATAAAACAAAAAATTATTAAATTTTTCATTCCAAGAATACCTTTTAAATTTAATAAATAAGTATAAATTTAATTCAATAATTACTATACAATTAAATTTCCAATTTATTATACAATTTTAGCTCCATATTTTATTTTTCAAATTTTCTCTAGTTCTATTTTATACCACGGTAGCGCTGTTTCTGAAATTTTTACATGCCGTGAATGATAGTGCTGAACGGGGAGTTCAATCAGAGTTTAATCTATAACGAATATTTATTACAGGATGTGCAATGCATGCATGGGAAGCAATTTCCGGATGATAAAAAGGAAACATTAATATTACCACCAACTCAGAAACGAAACTAGTATTTAATATAAAATAATTTCAAATGTATGTAAAAGCATGTTCACATTATCGTAATTTACAGCTCATTTATAAGCAACTCATGTTGAAATCAAGTAATTGAAAAAAAGAGTTTTCATTTATTTAGGCCCAACTGTTGAGGATATTTGAAAAAATGCCTAAAGGCATAAAGTACAAACCACACACTCGTACGTACAGCTGCTATGGAAATTATGAAAGAAAATGTGAACGTAGTACGTTTTTGTATCAAATTACATGCCCTACAAAAGTGGTTAATTTTCCACAAAAAAAAAAAAAAAAAAAAATTAATACCAAAAAATCGAATTGAACCCGAAAAAATATTTTCCGTGTTATTTGTATAGGAAGCTGAAATTTTGTAAGACCTAAGCCTGTGATTAACTTAATTTGTTTTTTTTTCAAACGGCATAATTTTTTAACCGACTTCATAAAATGGGGAGGTTATCAATTCGTCGGCACAAGGGTATATTAATTTTGTTCACATAACGGTTGTTTGTAACAGCCAAAACGAATCGAGATAGATATAGACAAATGTATACATAAATGATCAGGATGAAAAAAGAAATCGATTAAGCCATGTCT
>NW_016177620.1:0-5412 GCF_001687245.7 Rhagoletis zephyria | reverse complement strand
GAAATACGTTTATGACAAAATTTTGGAAAATGGGCGTAGCACCGCCCACTTGTGATCACATATATGTATCTCGCTAACCGTTCTAGCAATTTGTACCAAGCTCGGTATGGTTATTGTGCTTGCCACATAAAAGCAAACCGTTGAAAATTGTTGAAATCGGACTAAAATTGAGGCCGCTTTTCATATAACGGTAAATTTCAAAAATGCTTGAAATTTCAATATTTCGAAATTTAAGGACGCTAATTTACTTAAAATGTATACATCCCGGCTTATCATGTAGCGGTAGCTTTCGGAAAGGTGGAAAACATATACTTAATACTTGCGCCGGGTATTTAATGTTCGGCTCCGCCCGAACTTAGACTTTCTTACTTGTTATTTTATTTTTTATGTATGTTTCGCATAACTTTGAACCACGTTAACCGATCGCTATAATTCTTTTTTAAAGGAACGGTGTTACCTCACAGGTGGTCTCATACTAATGTGGTTTAAACCCGATCATTGGGTCATGAAGAAATTAACGATAATCTCAATGTTTAATATTAGAATTGAAGTCGGTTTTGTTTTTTGCTTAAGAATTACTTGTTATTTTCTATGAAGTATCAGATTTTCAGGTCCCACAGAGAAAAAAATATATACCGCCTAAAAATGAAACACCCTAGTGTACACATTCATACATATACGGCATATTTTGGGGATAGTAACGTAAAGAATTATCATAATCAATTAATCAAAAGTGGACCAATGTTTTAATAATTGAAATATCATAGCATTCTGCCAGATACAATGATGTAAGTAGGGATGTCAATTTTCGGGTTTTGTCGATCCCGGGGTTTGGGGATCTGAAAATACAATCCCGGGATCCCGGGATTGTCCCGAAATTCAGGCAAAAGTGCAACACATCTGTGATCATCCTATCATAGTATTTTAAATCAGATTGATATAACAAAAAAAGTACAATTTATTGTAATTCATTTACATATTTATAAAGGCGATAAATCAGTATTTTCAATCAACAAAAAACAAACATAAAATTTGACAAACATATATGTATGTATGTACATATCCTCATTAATTTATAACATAGTTTTTGTACTACAAGTACAAATGCATTTACGGTCACTCACAGAAATATTTTGCATAGATTTTTTTTTTGCAATATTCAGAATATTTTTCATGGTATTTTTTTTTGTTAATTTAAAATAAATATATATGTATGTACAATTTTGAAGTTGCGAAAACATCCCGTCGACATTTTATATTTTTTTTTTGCTACAAAAAAATTCGTTATAAGGAAGAAAATGCCAAACATCGTCAGTAAAAAAAAATTCAAAAATCAAGGGAGTTTTAGCAACTTTAAAATTGCACTTTATTGTATTAAATTGAATGGGCTATAAAACTGCATAATAGAATTTTTTGTAAAAATTATGATTAAAAAGTTTGATATTTTTATGATAATTTGGTGAACTTAAAGCAACTTTCTCTAAAGTGTGAAATTTTGATTTACATGATTTTTGTTGTAAAATGAGCTATATATATTTTTTAATTAACAAAAAAATACCATGGAAAATATTTTGAATATTGCAAAAAAAATCGATGCAAAATATTTTTGTAAGTGACTGTATTTGGTACAGCAGTGACTGCCTATGTAACTATAAAAAATTTTTTGAATCGCGGTTTAAGATCAATTTAAGATATTATCAGTATATTTAAGTAATAATAAAAAAGTTAACACATTTAAGTAACCTATTCCATTTCGAGCGAAGAAAAATGATTCCTTCTTTTGATGGTAATGCGATCTTAAAGAAATTATAGCATTAAGGGTTGCAAAAAATTCTTAATTTGCCCTTGAGAGGGGATATTTGTGATAAAAATTTAATTGGATAACAAAAAAATTGTTTCCATCAATCCCGGGATTTAAATCGACTAATCCCGGGATATTCGGGACTTAAAAAAGACCGGGATACCGGGATCCCGAAATCCCGGGATCCCGGGACTGACATCCCTAGTTGTAAGCCATCGCAGACATGCTTAAAATTTAAAAATGCTCACTGGCTGGATCATATTACACATACATTTGTACATATGTATATACGTATGTACATATAAACATATGTGTACGGCAGATATGTTTGATGGTTTGCATATTAAAAACTTTATGATGAAGCAACATAAAAAGATGCGTCCGCAGTTAGAAAAAATTAATAATTGCATGCAAAAGCTCTTGGTGCATCTTTATGGATCCATTTGTTACGAATGCATGAATACATATGTACATAGATAAGTATGTACACATTTATTTGTACATACCAACATATCTAAGCACATTTACGTCATTCATACAGTGTTGCATTGTGTGCCGACCTATTTCACGTTTTATAAAATAGTTCAACAGCCTAGCAACAACAACACTGAAAAAGCGATCGACAATACAAAACAATTGAGTACAAAATAGCACAATGTTTCTGTGGGAACAAGAAAATATGACAACAAGTCTATAAATCCTTAACTACAAAACTTAACAGCCGCTGATGCAATTAATATTTTCCATATTAAAATTGGCTAAATATTTGTTTAACGATTTTTTTTAGCAGTTTCTAATAGTTTATGTCATTAAACTACTCTTAAAAATAAAACCAATAAATAACAGAGTTGTTATGACGAATAAACAATTGATAAACACAGACGGAAAATGATTTTTATGAGAAGCCTTTTTATTTCAGAAACGCACTCGGAGATTTGTCGTTGCTTGCCAAAGGGTGACCGCTACTATAAACCAGTAATCGAACCTGTGTTTCACTGTGTTCAAGTATACAAATATAAACTCTTCTGGCTCTACACATTTAATGCATTGTTTTTCCAATTTGTATATACTTTTCAAATAATCACATTCCTCTAGGTCCCAAAAGAACGATTTTTCCAGCGATGGCCTTGATGCAACCGATAACATTCTTTGTTAAGACGAACTAAAGTGGTTAATCAAATTTAGTATACATACATATATATTGGGGCGGCTTAAAACATACATCCTTATAACAATGTCTACTCAAATGACCCAGTCTATTCAAGAGTTTATCTTGGAGATGCCCCGAACCATATAATTATATGATCCTGGATGTTTGTTTAGATCGGGTTAGACATTTTACTGATTTAGGCTTCACGATGCAGATCCTAGCTCCTATGAGTTGTTTTTATAACACTTGCAATCCTATGGCTGCTTTTAAATTTTAATGATAATTATAATTGATGTAATCTTAACCATACACTTTTTTAAAATTTATAATTAATGTAATGGTCCTTCAGAATTAATAATTTCTGGCGGCTAAAATCGAAAATTTATATTAAAATGGCACTTCATGAAGCTCTTTAAATCTATTTTAGCTTTTATGAATAAATAAATAACACAGGGCGACACTGATTTTGGTGCGGCAAATGTTAAAGCTGTTTTTTATAGACTGTTTTGTGATGATTACGAATCCGTAAGTATAAAGATTCCATCAGCTCGAGATTTTAAGATGAACAAGGTCAAAGTGTAAAAAAAAATCGCGTTTTTTGTAATATTTGGAAAACACTAACAAAGCGACAAAATAGAATATCCCACTAAGACACAAATTAAAGGCAGAACTCTCAATTCCTCTCCCTGAAATTACTATCCCTACACCTTGACCTGATGGTCGGTTATAGTTATTTATAGCATGACATTAAATTCAAACATACAAATTTTGTACGTCAACTCAGAACTCCGTCGAGTTTCGGCTCTTCCAGAACCGTTTTTCGGCTTTGTAAGAATCGGACCGGTCAGTTCACTAAAGGACCCAATTCTCCGGTTCCGGTACTTCGGCTCTGTATATCACTACTCCTTAGCCAGATAAAATTTTTTTGTTAAGGCAACTAGAGACATAATGGCCGCTCGGTTTAAAAAAAAAAATTGAGACTCGGTCTTTCTAGCAGTGCCATGTACGTATTGGTGAAAGTCACTCATCGGCCATGGGCCAATTTAGTAATATTTTTGTATTGAAAAAATTGTTTCTCCAGCTAAATAGGTAAAAAGTTATTTTAAAATACTGAAACAAAACTTCTGAATCAAATACTTATGGATTATTGAAGTGTTAGGCCTTTGAATTAATGACCTTGAAACAAGTAGATTACACAGGCATTAAATCTAGCAATAATTACTAATCGCTAGCAATAATTTTATTGGAGAAAAAGTTTTTGTCAATATATCTACCTATGTATTAACATCAGTTTCCGAAAAATGTGTATTGATTTTCTCAAATCAATTTGAACTAAAGATATGTGTGTGTATATGTAACATCTTTATATTTACTAGAAATAATGAAACAATTTAAAAAACAATTTTTTCTTAAATTTGCATTGCTCAGTAGCTTTGGTATCGTATTTGCAAGCACACGTACTATGTATCCAATATACATATGTATGTATGTACATATATATGTACGTATTTCTGAACGTGACTAAAATTAATAATCTTTATTTGTTTATTCCAATTTCAATGGGTGAAAGTTCTTTAACCTACGAACACAAAGAATACAAAATCTTTCGCGTGGAGAATAATGTCATGTCAATATACATATAAGTATGTAAATGTACATCTGTACTAGTATATAAATATGTTAATTGATTCGTTATTTATCTTACGTTTCACAATTCACTTTGTATTCACAAATTCGTATATCCTCAAGGGGCGCATGCGTTTACATATTTACATAAATTGATAGCGTTTTCTTTTCTCGAAAAAAGGCTGCACTTATTCTGCCTTGTGTTAGCGCTGTCACATTTTCATGTTCTTTTCTCAGCCCTTTCACAAGGCGTCGTGTTATTTTCTCAGCAGGTTGCGCTCTGATCCGGCGAAAGTGCTGCCTTTTCTGCCCTCAAATAAACGTGAGGGTGAGAGTTGCATGGTTGATTTTCAATTTAATCTTGTAGAAATGCAATTATTTTCCCTATCAGAAATAAGTGTTTTGCTTTAAAATTGTTAAAGACTTACAGGCCAAGTGAATAATTCAGCTTTATTAAGTTCTATAAATAAATTGTGATGGAGTAGTATATTTTCTGTTTCATTCTCATATAAAGAACGCAACATTTTCTCAGGTTTCAGGGCAACGCAAAGCAAGAGTTCCCATATCAAAAGGCAGAACTTTTTTTGAGAAAAGAAAACGCTATCATATCCTCAAGGGGCGCATGCGTTTACATATTTACATAAATTGAGTCTTTGGTTTGTTTCAGGGACCGCAAATACCGATTAGCCTTTGAAATTTCAACTCAAAAAATCACGCGGAAAGAGAAAGGCTACGTGCATAAGGAGTAAACCAATATATTTCTTCTTACTCGGAGTACCTTCGGCGGCACTGATTTTTATACCCGAGCGCACTTGTGCACAAGGGTATATTAATT
>NW_016177619.1:0-8388 GCF_001687245.7 Rhagoletis zephyria | reverse complement strand
ATAAAAGCAAATTGCATTTTGAAGCGCAGCTGCAGTTTCTGACAAGTCTTTTGACAGTAAATTTCTTTTTGAAGTTGACACTTTTAAATGCATATGTACGTACATACATACATATTTATGTACATACGTTAGCGCCCACGCATCCATTCAGCTTACGCACATTCAAGTGCCCACACCATGCATGTTTTTTAAATCACGCGCACACACTCTTACACTCATATTTACACCGACACTCAGTTGCATACGTAAAAATAGCTGTCGAAAAAATTGTGTCTTTACATTCATTCATTAATTTTTTATTTTTATACTTTAATTTTTTGTTTACCAAATTTTTTTAATAAATATGATTTTGTTTTTCAACAATTTCAGCCAAAGACGATTATAGTTGCAATCTTATGTTAGAAGAAGTGTTTGATTGAATGTCGTCGGCATACACTGCAAAATCATAGCTAGTCCATGATGGCTCGGGAATCAGTCACAAAGAGACAAGTGACTAGAACCACTTCTTATCTCTCCATATGAAAGAACTATTCGATTTTTTAAGAGCATGTCTCATGAACAAATAATATATCGACGGCAGAGTGGAAGATTGCTCTATCTCTCCTGCTGGTTTGAACCAGTTTCTGAGATAGGGCGTTCTTCAACCGTTTGCTAAGATAGGCCGTTTTCAAACCTGCAGCCCAGATAGGGCGCTCTTCTACTCATCCGACGATATTTAATGGAAATAGTCCTCTTTTAAAAAATAAAAATGTTGATCAATGGGATTCGAACCAGTGAGCTCAGGTTCGCTGGCTGAATAGCGTATTCTACCATGACAACGCAGTACGTACAGTGAATCAAAAAAGTGCTCACATGACAATTTTTTTTAATAGATATTCAGAATGTGTTTCAAGTTAACTTTTTTTGTTATTTTTCTATGAAAATATTGTGCCTATAGATGTTATATCTACACAATTTAGAAAAAGTTTCATCAAATTGGTTACTTTACTTTTTTTTTGACGCCGGTCTTTTTTGGATTTTCGGATTTTTTTTATAAAAAATGCATGTTTGTGTGCCGCTTGAAACTTACTTTTTATTGTATTAAAACTTGGTGGGCCACAAAACTTTATACCCAACAATTACCTATTCCACTAAAATTTGGATTAAAAAGTTCGAAATGTTAAATAAAATTTTTTGAATTTTTCTAATTTTTTTATAAAGTAGTTTGAAAGTTTGATTTATATGGTTTTGATTAAAGCATAAACAATATTTTTATAAAAATAAAAATTTACGAGAAAAAGTTTACTTGAAAAACGTTGTGAATATTAAAATCGGAGATCGATTAATCATACCCTTCCAATTCGATTTTTTGTCGACTTTCTAGTTCCGATTCGATCCGTGAGTTGAAGCAAACATTCGATTGTTAGCTATCTGATAGTTTTTGGATTAATCTAGTGAGGGATTCACAACGGTATCGTAAGTGTCGTATTGTTGTATGTCGTAAACTTTAAAAGCTTAATTAAACGTTTAGAGAACTTGAAACAACCACCAACTATTTTTTAACACTGTGAAAATTCATAATATGACTTTGATGGTACTTTGCGAACCCCCTTAATACATTTTTTAGGCGTACATACAACAATACGACACTTACCGACGCCGTTGTGAATACCCCTTATATGTATATTGAAACCATTACGAGAAGTGCATGGTTTAAAAATTACTTCCATTAATGTTCGTAATTTCAGTGTTGATGAGATGACAAATTTAAGAAAACATTTTTCACTATTTCTTCCTGCATCGATTATTTTTATTTCGATTGGAATCGATTCAAATATCATTTTTTTTTATTTTGATCTGTCATCTCTACTCTGACATGGTGCTCTTCCAAATAGCAAATTTTGTCAAAAAAGCGTGGTTAGATCTTAAGATCTCATTTTAAGTATATAGATGATTTTCCGAATCAATCTAATTTTTCTCGAACTGATAAAAAATAGGATTGTTTTAAAAAAGTTGTTGTAATTCAATCACAAAATTTAGAGTCTGCTTGTGGTCTTATTATTAAAAAAATTTTTATTATTGTTTTATTTCCATCTGATAGAAGTCTCCTAATTTTAAAAGTTTAATCCGCTTAAAATTTCTTTATTCACTATTTATTTTTCAATTGTTCTTGGCGTTCAAGAGTTTGCAAAAAAGTTAAGCCCATAAGACATTTAAATAGCCTGGATTACAGAGGCTCCCGTTATCAAATTATGGCCCAACCTTAGAGCTAGAAATATCTATTCCCATACATACATAACATTGTAACACCCAAACAAAGAACCTCGCTAGCGTTCGAAAAAATTAAACGCGAATTATATATAAGCTCAGAATGTAGAGTTCATTCAAATTTACTCGTGAACTACGGCTATTAAAACAGCATCTGGTCTCCCTTCCTACTGGGTAGGTGGTACGAGTGTATATAAAAGCGTCTATGGTTGTACATACATATCTATTTTTTGTATTCTTAAGCGGTCTCGTCCACAGACCGGATGTCGTCTATTTTCGAAATTCATTCACACTCAACAACAACATTTAATATCGAAAAGCTACAAAACAGTCAACAACCAAATTAAAAAGCACAAAAAGAAACAAACAGAAAAAATTCAACTAAGAATTTTGTGAGTCACCGCAATGTTGGCGGCAATGAAGAACTTGTGTTTTGCTTAGCTATCAAGAAAATTTACGACTACGAAAGGATTACTAGATAGTACATACTTAAATATTTATTAAATCGAGTGGATTTTTGTGGCATTATATTTTTGAGCACACCTTCTTCGAACACATTTGTCTGAGGCGAATTTAGACCAAAAAAAAAACAATAAAATAGAACATTATATTTTCTGTCAATGACCACGTAAAATTCGAGCAACAAAATCGAATGTCGTAAAATTTTATGTTCATTTGTATGTACACACATATGTATGTAGCTTAATTTTATTTCTTTCTGCATTAATTCATTGATTCATTGATGGGAGTTGTTTTTGTCAACAGGAAGTACTAAATTAAGGCAAAAAACACGCAGAATTTTTGAATCACCATGATGGGAGGAAGTAAAGATTGCAATTGCCATTTTAGGGGCAAACAAATGGTCGTTCAACAAGAAGCCAAATGAAGGAGAATGAATTAAAAGCGTTTACTGCATCCGACGCAGATACAATGATACAAAAATGGGAAACGAGACTAAGAAAACGAATAAAGTAAAAATAAAAAAAATAACGCACAACGCGAGAACCCATTCAATTGAAAAAAAAAAACAAGAAAGGCCATACGAAGTTTTTTTTTTTGTTACTTTTTGGGCAATCTTTCGACAGCTTTCGAACATCTGCAACTTTGAAGACTTTTATCTGCGCAATAGCGCTTTTTAAGGGCAAAAAAAGACAAAGCCAATCAAAGAATTCGTGTAAAAAATGTGACTGCTGAAAAGATATAAAATTGGAGTCTCAGTCTAAATTCAAATAGAGAAAATTCAAACATTCCCATTATTTATGAAACACGATTTCATTAATGCGTCCGCCTCGTCTGGCTTCGCAGTAGCCCAACCCAGTTTACCAAGACCTTGGTGACGGTTTCTGGCTCTATTTCACGAATGGCTTGCTCGATATTCGCCGTAAGGGCCTGAATCGTTAATGTTTTTTTCGCATAACATCGGTCCTTCACGGTACGCCACAAAAAAGTCTAATGGTATTAAATCGCAGCTCTACGGTCGGATAACACGATTACCGAACTTGTCGCGCAAAAGAACGATTGTGGCATGGACTGTGTGACATGTCGCGCCATCCCGCAGAAACCAAAAATCGTCCAAGTCCATGTCTTCAGTTTGCGGCCACAAATAAACGTTTATCATGCCTCTGTAGCGCTTCTCGTATACAGAAATGGGGTTTCCAGCAGCATCTAGAAAAAAAATGGGCCAACGATGCCACCGTTCCAAAAAATGGTGATGCATTAGCTTCTCAGGTGCGGGTTTTTCGATCTCCAGATGCGGCAGTTTTGCTTGTTAGCATAGCCAGCAAGAAAGAGCTGTCATCATATGATATGATATCATATGATTTAAAAAAAAAAAAACAATATATGGACCAAACTTTATTTTGTATAAAGAAAATACATTTCTTCGTATAATGGCTTTAAAATTGTCTAAACCAACAATTTTTTGATGGAATGAGAATACTTTCTTTCAGAAACCTAGAAAAACTAAAATTATGATCCATATTTGAAAAATATTTTGCAAAACCGGTGAGCGGTTCGTGCGTGATGCGGACATAAAATGACGTATTTAAAAGATATGATGATCAGTTATAAAAAGTAGTAAGTCAAATTTTATAGGTAAATATGGGTTCTTCCATGTAAAAAAAGAAAATGAAATGCATTTTAAAATTCTTTAATTATCCCTTTTTCGCAATTTTAAATATTTCTATGAAGATACATCAGCCTAAATTTTAATGAAAACAAAAGCGTATAGCATATATTTTAACACAAAAAAGCTGACTTGAGCTGGTACTTTGGCTGAAGGTAAAAATAGAGATTTTCACTGATTCACTACTCACAAAGAACTAAGAAATTGTTTAGTATTTTTTAAAGGAATTTTATGCATTATGTAGTTACGTATATAATGCTAAAAATTATCCAAAATTACAGAAGTTAATTTTCCTTTGTATTTTTCGAGCACCCTAATAATGTATGTACAGAGCCCATTTAAAATTACTATTTCTAACAAGTTGGTAAGCGTACTTATGTATTTTATGCAGATGGTGCATAAAGGCGCGCATTTTTTGCAATAATCTTTAATAAATTTATTGCTATATTTCCAAATAATTTCTTCATGTGTTTACATGTATAATATACTCAGACATCAATCACTAAAGTCCGCTAAGGACTAAATTAATACCTTCTAAATTATGCGCGCTGAAAAAGGAAGTCGTAAAAAAAAGCATAAAGTGGTATGAAGTACACTGATTGCAAACTAAAATTATTTGGTGTTTGGTTGCTGCTGGCATACGGAGAACGAAAAAGTAAAATCTCTGTCAAATTTCAGATGATGAAGTGAACTACATATCTACATACATACATCGTGGCAAGATCGATACCAATGTACATACATACATATCATCCCAACCTTTAAATTGCCGACTCGTTCAAGTGTCGTTAACTGCGGAAGACAAGTAAAGATAAGTGATGGATCACTTCTGCATGCACCATGAACGAGCAACAATTATTTGATCAAAATTCTGATTTATTTACCAGCACGAAAAGTCTTAAATAAATTTCATTTACGTACATAAATATATGGGGCGTTCCATACCAAAAAGGAACGGGGTTCACACTTCATGTGTTTTGACTTGTTTCAAATTTTTAGGGAAGATGCATAAACATAAATAATAAATAAATATGAAATTTGAGCTTAATTAATACATTTTTATAAACTTTACAGCACAAAAACAAAAACAAGTCGATTTAATAGTTTTCCAAATATCTCGAGAACGGAACAAGGAAAAAATTAAAAAAATCACACATACACACATCAAAATTCTCTATGAAAAGAAATATTTTTAAGTTTTTTTTTTTGAAAAATTTTTCACATACAAATTTTTGGATAACAAAAATTAGTTTTTGAAAATATGCCATTTCAAAAAAAAATTTAAAAAGATCACAATGGTAGCTCTGAGTATTGCGCAATATTTAGATATAGTATGTGCACCCCATAATACAATAACTTGAGCTATGAATTTTTTTTTTACACCGAAGTTGAGTAAAACGACAACATTACAAAATCAAAATTTTTAAAATTTTTTTTAGAATTTTTTTGACAACAAAAAAATTGGTTTGCAATCCAAAATGATTGCATAGATCAATTAAAGACAATCAGAATTGATGAAAAAAAAAAGAAAAATGTATGCTTACTGTAGGAAAAATGTTTTTTTTTCGAAATTTAAGCAATTTTTGTAATAATATATAAACCACTTAGATGATCTCCTATATCAACGGCATTCATTTGTGATTAAGGCAAACGAAATTACATTTAAAATTCCACACCATATATCTGAGAGCCCGTGGCCGTCCTATCCAGATCCGAGATGATGATACAAGAAGGCTTGGAGGCGGGTGGTGTGATATGTAACACAGAACAATAAACCCCAGAGACGTTTATTTTTGCCTTGAAGACCTAAAAAGCAGCATATAATCAATAAATCTTGTTACAAATTTCAAAAGTCAAAAGGTAACTAAATTTCTTTGCTTTTTGTTATAAAACACAGGCTTGGTGTATGCAAAAAAATTAAATTATCTTTTGACCTTTAAAATTTTCAACAAGATATATCGACTATATGTATGTATGTTGCTTTTCAGTTTTTAAGGCAAAAATAAAAGTGACGGTTTGCCTCATAACTTTTTGAGTAATGTTAATAAAGAATATGCCATATCTAGTTCCAGTGGCAATCCAAAAGTGTCGAAAAATTTAAAAGGTTTTGAAAAAAATTCCGGTAAGTCTCTCAAGATACAAAAAAAAAATGTAATACAAAAAATCCGGAAAGTCTGAAAATATCCTGAAAAAAATCCAGAAAATTCCCCAACAAATTCCAAATGTTTCCGAAAAATCCCGAAAAGTAAAATAATATGAACGCTGATAAGTCCCAAACAAAATTCTGGAAATATCTTGAAAAATATCCAAGAAACCCGCAAGATCGGAAGGCAGTTTCATAAACACAAACGCGCAAGCCAAAAGAATTTTTTAATGGAAGAAAATGTGCAACACAGGCGGCAAAAAATTGTCAAAAATCAACAGAAACTTTTTGTTTTGTGATACGTGCACTTTATTAGACTGAAACTGATACAAGACTGCATACCTGAAAAGTTTCTAAAAATTCGGATTAAAAAATTTGAAAATTGTGTGACAATTTTGTGAAATTTGTTGAAATTGCCATACTCACAGTTATATCTGTAAATCACAAACAGAACAGGTACAGGTCTGTCAAAATTTCTGATTTAAAGAATAAATTAAAATATCACTTCTGATTTTTTTTAGAAGTAAATTTTTAGCTGAAAAGAAGCGATGGAGGCGCAACGTTTCCTTCATTGAATAAAAATGTGATTCGCAGCATTCCAATCAAATAAATCAATTAAAATTTCAGAAATCCCCTCGTTTTTGAAGGCTACAGTTTTTTTTGCTGAAAATCCAGTTTTTTCTTGGGAATTTACAGAATCTGACAACACTGATCATTAGCCAACACCAACTAATCCCAAATTTCTTAACAACAATTTCAAAATATTGCCTAGCGCAACCTCGAACGTATAAATTGTTACGACAGAAAGAAAAATTATAAAATTCTATAAAATTGCGTCAGAAATTTATTAATAAAACAAGAACAATGCAATATACAGTGGTGGAAAAAAATAAGGACGCGACATTTTAACAAATTTTGTCTATTTTTCTTTTGCTTATTTTACACTATTTATAATTTTTTTTTTTACAAAAGTATAGCTCGTTATCTAACAAAAACCATATAAATTCATTGCGTTAAATTTTCAACTTCTTAAACAGATTTTGCAAATTTTTTTTTAGTACGTGGTTTTATAGCACATTAAATTCTAGTATAATAAACTGCAAATTTGAAGTTGCTGAAAAATCGCGTTAATTTTTGATAATTTTTTTCTGGCTGTATTATGCATTTTTTCCATACAAGAAAAAAAAAATTCGGAAAAAAATGTTCTAAAATCAACGCGATTTTTTAGCAACTAAAACTTGCACTTACTAATATTTTATTGGCTACAAAACTGCATACTCAAAAAAAATCGGAAAAATCTGACAAAAAAGTTGAAAATTTAGATGCAACTTTGCAGAATTTTTATATGTTTTAAACAAAGTTTGAAATATGAATTTATATGGTTTTTGTTAGATAATGAGCCATACTTTTATAAAAAAAAAAATAATGATAAATATAAAATAAACAAAAGAAAAATAGGCAAAATTTTAAAAAACGTCGCGGCCCTATTAATTTTTCCTCCACTATACTACATTCTCGACTGGAAAATTTCAATTTCGAGTTAAAGGCGTTTAAAGTTTTAAGAAGTTGTCTCTTCGTATCAAGTTCTAAGCAATTTTTCCTCTTCTACCTTTGGACTATGGATTTTAGGTACTAGGGCGCCTTAGGACCTAAGGCTTAGGTACTAGAAACAAAAAGTAAATTTTACTCCAAACTCAAAAAAGCTTCCAGAGTCTCACATCCGTTTATCATAAAAAAAAAAATCTCGCACTAAAGAAGCCTAAACCCGCTTTCTGTCAATTCCGCTGCGTTTGAGCTAATGTGAAAGAAATACTATAAATTAAGCATTCAGCCTTTGTATGTACGTACGTATCCATACATACAGACCGCGTTC
>NW_016177617.1:0-8389 GCF_001687245.7 Rhagoletis zephyria | reverse complement strand
TTTGAGTCAGTTAAGAACGCAGTTTTACTAAGACTCAGCGCAGAAATTTTGCCGGAATACTTCTTCTTTGGGGCTATATATAATTTACTTAGCGTTCAATCAGACTGGGACGCCATAGAATATTTAGGGCTCGATAAAGGGTTTCCACGCTTTCCTCATGGTAATGCTGTCAGGACAGCTTTTGTTTCTAGAATCAAGCTCAAGTAAAGAGTGGAGCCGAATGCCTTACATATGGAAAACTACCCAGGATTAAAGGCTACTCAACTCTATACAAGTCATGTAGTCTCAAAGTCCTGCAGAAGTTATTGGCCGAACGGCCTATTCTATTAGCGGTAGTGTGCCTAAGTTGAGGAGATTCTAGAGAAATGGATAGGTCGAACTTTGTCTGCCACCAGATTTGTCGGGTGGCGGTTTTCTTCATATAAAAATAAATTGTGTTTATTCGTTATAAAGCAAAGTAGAATCTAAAAAAATTAAATTTTGAACCATTTGAATACTCAAAGAAAAAAAATGCTAGGATAAAAAAGTTTGAAGTTTTTGGGAAAATTTGTTGTTTTTTTCTGATTTTCTACAAAGTTTTAATCTTTGGTTTATATGGAATTTGCTAGAGAATGAAATGTATTTTAATTTAAAATTCTTACAAATAAATAAATAAACATGAGTGGCAAACAATATCACTTTCAAATGGGCTGATAAGGATATGACCGATATCTTGTAGACCGAATCGCCTTCCCAATCATTGTTTCTAACAAAGTGTGAAGGATTTGTTTTAAAGATTGTGAGGCAGGATAAGGAAGTCTGGGCACCTAAGAATGTCGGGGTAATGATTTTGATGAGCTCTTTAACGCTAAAAAACAACTACTCGGCACCCATGGCCATGGGTGGATAATGAAAGAAAAGTCGCCTACGAATCAGGGAGCGTAACAGTTACAACTTTTATTTAAAAAATCGCTCTTTAAGAATTACTTTTGACTTTTATTTTATTTCTTCTTAAATAATGGGTTTTTATGATTTTTATGTTATAAATCCAAAATAACAATTATTTTTGATTTTAATCTAAATAATCCGTAAATAAGAGTTATTTTTAATTTTTAAACTATATAACTTAGATAACAGTTATTGTATACTTTTATTTCTAAAAGTCATCAATATAAATCAGTCACTGACTTTTATTTTTAAAATCATGCTTATAAAAGTCATTTGTATAAGTCGTAGTAAACTTTGGTTCTACAACACATTCTTAACTGCGAGAAATGATAATGAATTTTATACTGACTGATTTTTATTGATCACTTTTATAAATAAAAGTATTCAATAACTGTTATCTAAGACACATAATATAAAAATAAAATATAACGATTATTTACAGATTATTTAGATAAAAAATAAAATAATTGTTACTTTTTATTTATAGAATAAAATTCAAAAATAATTGTTATTTCTTTTATTTTGCGTAAAAATAACAAATATAAATTTATTTCCAAATTTGATTCTCGGCGAAAAAAGAAATCGATTGGTATGTATCACTTAGTTGTAGAACATTTCCTTCATAGTGAATTTTTCCATGACAGTTTTCATCAATAACTGTTATGTTCGGTCCCTGCTACGAACACAATGGAAGGACCTGTCTGCACTTGGGATGAATAAATAGTGCAAATCCGAAAAGAAGAGCGCCAATTGGGGAAGTTTTTCGGTCTCAGCCCGAACCGACAAACGGCTGTTGTGCCAATAAGACGAATAATCATTTTTGTGAATATTGGTTTACCAAATCTATTGCCTTTCCTTTTTATGGTTGCATTTAGTCTCACCATCTGTCTGCCAATTTTCCCGCACGAAACAATCAATATGCTTACGGAAGTATGGGCCAAATATAGTAAAGCTGCGTTTTCAGTTTTTCTCTGACGTCAGGCCTTTTTCTTCACTGATTTTGAAATTTGAAAGATGTGATCAATTCAAAAAATGATTTAGAAAAATCCGTGCAATGTAGAACAGCAATATGAGTACCAAATGAAAGACAAAATTGTGTGGAATTAAAAAAATTAAAGCTTTTTGCTTCACAAGGACGAATAGGTATTGAGAATACTCTTTCATCTAATAAAGTTAGAAAGACGAAAGTCGTGGATGTGTTAATCCTTAACTTATATATATTTTTTTAATAAATATTGAAAATTTTCACGCATATTTAAGGATATTATTTTAAAAGGAAATTTTCAATATGTATTTGTCCCTTGCAACAAAAAATTTAATCCTTTCCAATTCTAGAGAATTTATTTGTTATCCTACATTGTACTGAATTTTTTAAATATTTTTTTTATGAATCAATTAAATCCTTGTTATTTCAAAGTCGTTTAAAAAATTTAATGACGTCAGTGAGAAAGACTAAAAATGCAGTTTTACAATTTTAGGCCAATTGATTCACGAATATACTGATTTTTTTGAGTGAAAAAATTTACTGTGTTTAATACATATTAATTAAATAAAATATAACTAAAACTTAATGAGCAAAAAGCAAAAAACATTAAAAACTTAAAAAAAAACAAACAAAATAAACTGAATTTTTCATCATGCTGCTAACTCATCGAAGAAAAATTATTAAAAAAATAAAATAACAAGAATTAAGTATTCGCCAACTACGAAGCAACCGCAAAAAATGTTTATGCCTATGTACGTATGCTTGTATATATGTATATGTGAGAATGGCAATACATAGGTATGCATATATTTATAAATATGTTTATGTATGTAGATTGTCTGCGTCGTTGCGTTGGCTCGCTGAATATTTATTTTTAGCGGAAAGCTTCAAGGCTTTTCGCGGATTTTCTTGTGTGCATAAGTCATCAGAAGCAGTGCATTAACGTGTAGCATGTGAAGAAGCGTGGTACATGTATGTCCATTAATAATAATAGATTGGCGCTTACACATATGTTAGTGTTTGGCCGAGCTTCTGCTCCGATTTGTGGCGTGCGCCTTGATGTTGCCACACAAAGCGGAGGGACCTACAGTTTTACGCCGACTCCGAATGGCGATTGTATTTTTATGAGAAGCAATTTTTTTCATGGCAGAAATGCACTCGGAGGTTTGCCATTGCCTGCCGAGGGACGACCCAGGCCCTGCGGAGTGGAAGCGCGCACTGCTTACCGCTACACCACAGCGGCGGCGGGNGGCGGGACATTAGGGTGGCCCAAAATACATAGGAAAATAATTTTTTTGATTTTTCTGCTGACACCCCCCCAAAACTGAAGAATATAAAAAATAAGGAGACACGTATTTTTTTATTTAGAAGGCAGGTAATATTTACTCGTGAAGCCGGGGCTTGTACCTTGGAAAAATACACTTTTTCGTAGAATTGCTATAAGACCGTTAAAAATATATATTTTTTGATCGAATAAAACTATTTCCCTTCAGAAGTCTTAAAAAAATAGCATAATGATGGTTATTTAACTTAAAAATTTTAATAAGTGTGTTTTAAAAACCGATAATCCTATCAGTTATATCCCAAAATTAGTTATTTTATGTTTATGTTAATGGCTGTGTTTTTTTTTGCATTCTACTCCATTACTTCTGTGGGTATGTGGTAAAAAAGTTTGAAAATTAGGGTTGCCAGATGTTTCAAAATTATTTAAAGGCTCAATAAAATAACTAAATTTCTTCATAAAAATGAGAAGTGTTTAAAAAGATTTAAATATATTTTGGTACGGGGTGGCCACCTTTTTAAAAAATGCAACAAGGTTTATTAAAAATTTTAGCTTACTTAATATGGGTATCAAATGGAAGGTTTATGCACTTCCAGCAAAGGTGCTTGAAAATACATACTTTAACTCACATAAAATAAAAAAAATTTAAATCATGCTACATGCAGTTAAGTAAAATATGAGTTTCAAAAAAGTAGGTTTTAAAATAAAGCTTTAACCTTTACAAATTTCTGGATAGAGTTGGCACCTATCTAAAAAATTAAAATGAGTGCGATATATCGTCGCTCCTACGTCAAACTATCTAATGTGTAAAAACGTATACTGCATCATTTCTTCGACCTTACATAATAACCTCATCTTAGTTAACAGATGGGTTACCTTATTTAAAAACATAATAGTCCAAGGCTTATACCCTCACCTTTCGTGTGATACCCATATTGTGGTATTTAATAATCGTATTTCTATTTTTTTAAAGGTGGCAACCCCGTTCAAAAATATTTTTAAATATCTTCAAACGCTTTTAATCTTAAAGAGGAAACTTTAATTTTTTATTAAACTTCAAATAATTTAAAATTTTCAAATATTTGGCAACCCTATTTTTGAACATTTTTACCACAAACCTACAGAAACCAACGAGTAGAATGCAAAAAACCATCAAACACATCTGTTCGTCCGTGATGTGGTTATGAAAACATAAAATAACTATTATTTGTATATAACAGATAGGATTATCGGTTATTAAACCACACTTAGTGAAAATTTTCAGTTAAATAAGCATCATAAAATTTCAAAGCCCCGGCAGCACGGGTAAATATTAATCGATTTCAAAATAAAAAAAATGCGTGCTTCCTTATGTTTGGACGAAAAAATTTTGGGCCACCCTAATGTACATATTTATAAACCTTAATGTTTTGACAGTGTATGTTAATACCTCAACTGAACGGCGTGATTACACTCGTACATATATACATACATACATACATATGTGTACCTATGTGTTTGCTCCCGCGTTTGTAGTACTTGAATTTTACCTGAATGCAGATTATCAACGCTAACATAGAATCAGCAAGCTATGCAAGAGATAATTGCCCTTTAGAGCTTTTAGCAAATTCATGTTGGACCGACCTGCTGAGCGTTGTTTATTCGAACCACATAAGTGCATACTAGGGATGCCAAAATATCAGGAAAATTGGGATCCCGGGATTTCGGGATATTTTTTAGGTAATCCCGGGAACCCGGGATTTATCCCGGGATTCAAATTGAGTCTTAAATTTTATGAATATGAGTAAAAATTCAATATCTGAAAGCATTTAAACATACCATTAAATAAAACTATTTAAAATTTACGATAAACTGATAGTAAAACTCATATACGCTAGCTTACAGTGAAAAGTTGCTAACTTCACTTTAAATGATAAATCATATTTTGATATAGGAGGCTAGATAAATTAAAACTGCATCGTTTCGAAAAGGGTAAAGGTGCTTGTTTAATGTTTTCTCGTTTATATTCAATGAAAGGAAAATTTGCTAAGGCCAAAAAAAGCTCCGAAAATTCGATAAGGCCAAAAAAGTTTTTCCTCTCCTGTACAATTTTTAAATTGGGACTTAGCAACTTTGCACTCTACGCTAGCGATATTTATTTATTCAATCAGACAAATTTTAAAGTAAAACATTTTTTTAATTGTATTTAAAAAACCATGTGATTGAGGAACGTATACATCACAAATAATAATGTAAATACCAGGTACTTTCGAAGGTGACGATTAATAAAAAAAACATAAAACAAAAATATACAAAAACAATTTCTCTAAACAAGTTTATTCTACTCTATAGAGAAATGGCGAATGGAGATGTTTTTGCCATTTTTTTTTTTGCAATTTACTAGAAATTTTGAGGGGGTACGAGTCAAACGGATCTCAGAATCGGATTCAGCGGGTCGACATACATGTTGGTAGTTGGGTCTGGTTAAAAACACATACCCCTTTTTTGCCGGTGTTGTTATTATTGCACTTAAAATGTTTTCGCAAGAGCAGCAAAGCATTCAAAACGGAGTCCTCTAAGCTTGACCTGCAGTTTTTAAATACAAAACTTACTGATGAAAAACATATTTCGGCATCAACACTTTTTGGCTGAACTGTCAAAAGTTAGACATAATCCATTTGAAGATAATGACCCTATCTCCTCCATTACAAAATATTTGAACTTCTTTTACCAGCACGTCGGTCAAATTATAAGTTTCTCGATTTGAGGAAGTTTTGAGTAGATTGATCTAAAAAATTATCTAACTTTTCCTTAAAACTCTCTGTTTCGTTTACATTAGCGACGCTATGAGTAAATTCATTGAAATCTTCTTCAAAAAAGGCTCAGACTGCAATTTAAAAGTTCAGTTTCAAGCTTTTGGTTAATTGCAGTCAAAACGGCATTTTACAAAAATCATACTTCAAAATTCATAATCAAATTCTTACTATCAATTCGATATTTCAAAATTTTCGGGATACCGGGATTAATGCAAGCAAATCCCGGGATTTCCGGGACGTCAAAAACACCGGGATCCCGGGATCCCGGGAATGGCATCCCTAGTGCATACATATTTGTATTTGCATAACTACCCATTCATTAGGGATTCATATTAAATGCTGCAAAATTGGCAATTTTAGTCATACATGTATATACATATGTGGTCCATATATCGAGGGCTTATATTCAATACCCTCTATCTGCATTTTTCTCAAAAATGAGATTCTGATATAAAAATCCACCTAAGACTTAACTGTCATCGGTGTTGTTAATGCTGACCTTGTATAACGCTTGACAGAAGAATTAACTTTTAATTTGCAAAGTCAGAATTAACACAGGTGATGACAGGTAAGTCCCAGATGGGTTCTAACATCACAAAGTTGTTTTTGTGAAAATTGCAGTTAGAGGGTATTGAATATAAGCCCTCGATATATGGTACCTCGTTTTACTAACGCATTTTCAAAAAGTGTTATTATTCCGCAATCAAAGGGAAACAGCACATCAAAGAATCGTTTCCTTGTGTTGGTATGTATAAATATATAGTATTTGTGAACTACTACAAAAAAGCAACTGTGAAATCACTCCAGGAGCAGTTTAAATAAAAAATAATAAACAAATTAAAGACCGTAACCACTCTTAAAAGATATTTGGTAAAGGCTTATTTTCACTATGTAAAATCCAATGGAATTTGTCGTCAAATAAGGTAAAAACGCATTGTCAAATGGGATTAAAAAACAGCATATTGATTGATTTTGCTCAGGATAGGTCTTCTATATGTATATATGTGGCGTACATGCGCCGCTAAATCGACTATCTCTCTATTTTTTAGTCTATAATATCATCGGTAAAATATGGATAATGGAGACTAAATTGTGTCAAGATATGTGGACAAATTTTGGTGTCAAAATCTGGCATAGTGGAAACAAGCCTTAAGGTTGCGTACCTTCATTTACAGTGTCTTAGCCGACTGTTTACACGCGTCTGACCATTTACCTCTACATAGCTCATTTTCAAATACATAGTACAACGTACTTACTTACTGTCCTTACTTTTTTGCTTTTAAGTAAAAACAGCATAATTCCGCACCATTTTTATACCCGAGCGCCATTGTGCACAAGGGTATTATAACTTTGTTTACATAACGGCTGTTTGTAACAGGAAAAACGAATCGATATACATAGATATAAACAAATGTAGACATAAATAAATGCTCAGAATGAACAGATAAATCGATTAAGCCGTGACTGTCTGTCCATCCGTCCATCCGTCTGTCCACACTATAATTCTGGCAAAAGTTGAGATATCTTAGCGAAACTTGGTACCTGTATTTCTTTAATGCCAAGGACGGACGATATTTAAAATGGGCAAAATCGGACAATAACCACGCCGACTTCCCCTATTAAAGTAGTTGGTAGAAATACGAAAACTGCGATATTTTAGTAACTGAGTACTGCAGCTTATGCACTAAAAATTAATTTTAACAATGATCTTTTGGAATTAAATAAAAATATTTAAATTTGTGGCAAATGGCCATATTTTTTTATTACATGTGTATATTTCGATAACCGCTCCAACAATTTCTCCCAAACTAGGCAAAGTTGTTGGGCTTGGTCGATAAATCTCTAAAAAATTAAGCGAATTTATTCAAAATAAATTGTTATTTGCATTAAAACTTTTGCAAGAAACACGTTTATAACAAATTTTTGTAAAATGTGCTTAGCACAGCCCACTTATGACCACATATGTTAATTGAACAATTGAGGGCTATTTGAGAAACATATTTTTCCGAATGAAAAAATATTGCTTTTTAAAAATGCTATAACACTTCTACGAAAAGTTTTTCCCCCATATAAAATACATGGAAAACTTTGAGCGCCTCGAGCGGCTCTAATAATTTTTATACCCGAGCGCACTTGTGCACAAGGGTATATTAATTTTGTTCACATAACGGTTGTTTGTAACAGCCAAAACGAATCGAGATAGATATAGACAAATGTATACATAAATGATCAGGATGAAAAAAGAAATCGATTAAGCCATGTCTGTCTGTCCGTCCGTCTGTCCGTCTGGCCGTGTACACGATAACTCGAGCAAAAATTGAGATATCTCAACGAAATTTGTTATGTAGGCTTCCAAGGTAGGTTAGTATTGAAAATGGGCGAAATCGGACTTTAACCACG
>NW_016177616.1:0-8390 GCF_001687245.7 Rhagoletis zephyria | reverse complement strand
TATATGCAACAACTATAAATCTTAATATCAAAATGCAGCAGACATTCATAAGACTCTTAGGCTTGCTAAAGCATACGAGTGCTATTATTATTAATAATAAAGGATAAATACAGACATTTATGTACATATATACATACATACATATATACAATTTGTCTATAAATCCTTGACGTCAACACAAAGCAATTATGCTTATGCATGTATTTATATATGTAAGTGTATACATAAATATACTATGTGTATAATGATAGCACATTATGCTCGCAGCAGTTATCGAAAACAGCGCCTATGATTAATTCTTATGAAGCTGTTGGCAACTAAATCAGCACATACTGCGTACATATACATACATATGCATATTTCAAATATAGCCATACTTAGCTGTAATAAGCAAAATCACTTTCCGAATGCCGGAAGTCTTGTTGAATATTCAAATAAAATTCTACTCTCCACTCGCAGATATAAATAAATCTAATTAGTTTTAAACAATACGAATCTAATCATGATGAATCAGACACCACATATAATTGTTTGTGCATATATGTACATATGTATCTTGATGTATATGGGCATTTCCTGCATTGAGGACGTTCCATGTGGAGAGAACTTTTCCATCATAAAAACATAAGATGGGTTTTGGATTAGAATATAATTTTTTTTTGCCATAAATAGCTGTCATCACTGTCGTTCATTTAACACAAGTAAAAATATTATCCCTGATTATCATCCAGCTACGTTAGAGCGCCTTACAGTTGGTTGCCTTTGGGACGTTTCCAACGGAGGTTCGCCATTGCCTGCCGAAGGGCGACCCCTGATAAAAAACACTTTTTCTAATTTTGTTGCTTGGAGCACAGATCGAACCCAGATTCTGCGGAGTGGTAGTACGCACCTCTAACCACTCAGCCACACTGAAAAATTTATGCCTTTTTTTAAACGTAAGAAAACATAAAAATGTCCATTGCTGCGCCCTCTGGCGGATGTTTTCAGAAAGAGATAAATCCCGCAATGGTTTCATAATACCAAAAAGCTCCTTATAGTATGCTTTAATAAAAAAAAATAAATACTTCAAAATTCTACGGAAAATAAAATTATTTTCGCAACTAAGCAAATTCAAAATTCATTTTGGATCCATCGTTTCTTCGGAAAATTTCCTTCAAATTATACGTAGAATACTCCCATATTAGTATACCCTCATAGTAAAAAGAAAAACAATTTACCCGTCCTCAAANCCCATATTAGTATACCCTCATAGTAAAAAGAAAAACAATTTACCCGTCCTAATATGTATACATACTAATAAAATTTGTCATACATACAAATAAATTAATTAATATTTTCAATGACAATTTGTTTTAAGCACACATTGTTGGTGTTAGTTCTGTTTCATTCTTCATGTTCAAAAAAGCAGGGACAAAAATTATCCGTTCTCTCGAGTTTAATCAAGTTGAAAACGTTGAACTAATTTCGAAATTTTACAAGCAAGTTTTTTTCCTTATCAGGCAATATGAAACGTTGGGTTAAAACTCTTATCGGCGAAATAAAAAAATATTTCTCATCTAATATTTAATGTTATGGTGTGACGCTCTTGCGATAAAACTTATAAATATTATGTCCCTAAATACAAATTTATGTTGTTGCTTATATGTAATAAATACTCACTCACAGTACTTCGTAAATTCAATAGAGCAAAACACAAATTACCTGAAATGATAACAAGAGCGTTAAAGACAATTAATTTAGTTGTAGAAGGAAGTTGTAGTTGTAGTTGTACATTCAAAAAATAAATAAAAAATCACAACTAAATTTTTTGTTGCACTAACATACATATACATATCGTTACACTAATTCACAAAGACCCTAACAAAAAAATTTTTTGATTTTACTGGGGAAACAAAAAATACTATAAAAAGAGTATGGAAACAGGTAGGGCTTTTTAGAAATCGGTAGTTGTATTTTTAATTCACTTCAAAGATCAGTTCACTTCTAGTTCGTTGAGCTCAATGAACTAGCTCTTCTGAGTTTTAGTTCGTTCAACTTATTGAACCGTAGTTCACCTTATTGAAATAGTGCGGTAGTAGGAGCTGAGGTACAGAACAGCAAAAATGTATTTTTTATAACGCATACATGTAAAAGATTGAATTAATCTGTAAAGTAAAAAATTATTATTTTTTCTACAAGCCGATGGTCCTCTTATATAACGGCACAATTCAGTCGTCTTCAGTCGTAGCCTTCGAAATGCGATAAAATTATGCATCGCAAATATTTACTTTTTCACTCAAATTGCACTAAACGATGTAAAACATTGGAAATTCAATGATATTTAATGTCTTTACAGCACGAATTCCGGTCAGTTGTTTCTTTATGCCTTTACAACGAAAAACGAGATGTCGTATGTGTTAAAATTACATTTCCAATTTTATTGGAGTGTTGGCACAGAAAAGTGTAGTTCACTTTAATTAATGAACTAATGAACTAGTTCAATCAAAAGAGCTGTCTCTTTAACTTAAAAGATTCCCAAGCCTAGTTAATATAATGAACTATATGACTCAGATAGAAAACCCGGAACTTTTTTTGATTAGCCACCCTAATGTACATACAGAAAACTGCCATGTTTCAACAACCAGTTATATGAGAGTTATATTCTGTATTGGTTTGACAAATGATGAATATATATTTCTAGAACTAAAATACAGGCGGGCGGACATGGCTAAATCGACTCATTTAAGTCTCTCTTCTCCTTTCACTAACAAACAGCGGACTAAAGTTATGCTTAATATGATTTCACTCCACGAAAGGTATAACCAAGTTTTAGAACGAAAACCAAAGCACTTCCATTTTAAACTTTGCTTTTTTTTGTTTTAAATCGAACAAGTTATATGACCCTTATTAGGTCAAACAATGCACTCAAATTCAATTAATTTTATTATAAATGCATGAGGCACTTAAACTGACATGTCATGCAAAAGTTGAGTTAGAGTATGGCATAAAGGAATGGCGCAAAGTTATGAAAAGATAAGAAAATCAAAAAATACTGCACCCTCATTTCTGCTATTATCGTAAGAAAAAAGTGTTTATGTGGCAGTTATGAGCGCATATGCATATACATACATACATACAAACGTATTTATGTACATATAGATATATTTATGGATGTGCATGTGCATCGCTTCTATCAAATAAACTTTTCTCATACATTCCACACAAAAAAAAAAGCAAAAAAAATTTCATAATTCATTTCATTTGCACGCTAGTTTTCCGACAATGCGGCGCCGCCATTGCATTGTTCGTAACTTTGGAGCTTGGAGTTGTATAGCGGGTGGGACTTATCGGCTTTAGTATGCACGACCACCACTATACGGACTGTGAAATATTTAACAGCTGATAGCAGCTTTTAGATATACACAAATTTGAAGTGAAGAAACGGGATGGAGTGTGGCACATGGCGTATAAGTAACTTTCTTATAATTTTATTTTTATTTTTATTTTATTATTTTTTTTGATAGTCACAAGCGCTATACTCAACTCAATTAGTATTCTGTTCATATTTTTTCTTTTATATTGTCACTCAGTTGCTTTTGTTTTAGTAAAGGCGTTAAATTCTGATAGTTCTGTTGAAACTTAATATGATTTACTTAACGTTGAGAGTGTTTATGCACAATTGGTCATTAAATAAGTCACCTGTAATTTTACAACAAAATACATACCAAAAAAACCGGACTAAACCGCTTTTTGTTATTTGAAAGTTTAACAGGGCAATTCTGGCAATTCTGGACAAAGGCAAAACTCATTCGTAAGACAAATGTCAATTCTAGCAGTTAATTGAAAACCCTTACTGTCTTTCGACGGACTAATTGTAAGGTCTGCTTACCAAGATTTCTTACATTAGCTGTTCGCCTTTTAGTAATAAGTATTTTTTTTTTAATTAAATTGATTGAAAAAATATTTATATACATATATTATTATTTTTAAAACAATCAAACAGTAATAATTAAACGAAAATTAAATAAACAAAGAAAAAATTAACATGAAAATAAAGCAAAAATAATCAAAATAAAATAAAATTTTTTTAATTAAATTAAATTAAAATAAATATTTTTTCTACTTAATAAAATTAAATCTACAAACTAAACTAGAAAAAGAAAAAAAAAATTTCAAAAAAGAAGAAAACAATACTTAAAAATTAAGTATAACAAAAATATTTTTTATTTTTGAAACAACAAAATAAACTAAAATAAAATAACATAAAACAAAAAATAAAGTAAAATAAAATAAAATAAATTTAAATCCTAAAAACTGAATGAAATAAAAAATACATTGATCTTTTTAAAACAATGAAATCTAACAAATTAAGAAAATTAAAGAAAGAAAAACAAATTAGATAAAAAAAAATTAATCAAATAAATTTCTAAAAATTGAATCAATGAAAAAAATAGTTTCTCCCTAAACCATATAAAAATTAAAAGAAAACGAAACCAAGAAAAGAAAAAATCTAAATTTACAAAAGAAAAAAATTAAATAAGTTCCTAAAAACTAAATGCAATTAATGGAATCTCCAGAAAATTTATGTTTAAAGTGCCACTGCCCAGCTGATTGGTGACCTATGGAAGACAAATGCAAGGCAAGGAAAGTGTAGGAGCTTGCGACGTCTACTACAACTCCTATGAAAAATTATGCAAATTTGGTATGGAATTTGTGGTAGGAGAGCGCTTCAATGCTGTACTTAAACCCACTAAACGAGTTTCTCGACACAATCTGCATCAAATTACATACAGCAGGATACCTCAAAATTTCCTTAATTTACGCGAAGAGCATCAAAATGCGATCAAAGGACTCTGCTATTAGCGCTGCCATCATCGTTATATAAAAGCCGTGCTTGAATATTACAATTCTATGGTGAGAAAAGAAGCGATCATTGGAAAATTCAGCCTCCAGACAAAAAGTTCGGTAACGCACTGAGGCTGATCGATTTCACAGGAAAGAAAAACATCAATTAATTTTTAATTTTAAAGTCAACACTAATACGGCTGTGTAAACTTATAAAGAGCTAACATCATCAGTCCCATAAGAATTGCAATTGACCTCTAAAAATAATAAACCAAACCAAACGCGGTTTCAGACGGGGTGACCATTTATCATGCGACCGATTCTATGTGATGCTAGGGAAGATAAAAAGAACCACAAAATTGAGTCGCTTAGGTACAAGCGAACAATTACTGGCATATTTTGCTTACAATGGCATCATTGGCCTGAACAGCCGCACCGTCAGCTCTGTCCTTTCAAAGATGATTACGGACCAATTAAATGGTTCTGGTGAAGAAGCAGTACTCTGTGGAATGAAAGGAACTTATCTGCCTTTTGGGGTTTGGCATAGCAGCAGATGATAGACTGATGAGATGTGTGAGCTTATACATCATGGAAATAGAGGAAGAACTCCCCTACGATGGAAGGACCACGAGGATTACTTCACTTAAACATTTTATTTTATTCACGTGCTAGCATTACCTAAGCATAAAGTACGGATTTAATAGACTTGGAGTGTGACGTTATGGCCTTTAAACAATTATTTTCACCAAACGCCGTTTTTATTTTATACAATTTTTTAAACATAAAATTTTGTATATTTAAAATTCGCATTTAGAAATACAATTCCTTTTTTTACTCATGCTTTATATTGTGAATATATTTAGAATAAAATCTAATCAAATTTTCCTAATTAATTTTTTCACAATATGTATGAATACCTTTGCTTGAAACCTTATATACATAAACTACCCAGTATAATGCTTATGTGAACCAATTCATATATGCCAGGAGAGGAAGAGGAATATACATACATATGCGTATACAACGCCTGTCCACAATCACCGAACTTCATTGTCATCGTCAGCGCGCTGTCGCAAATTAGAACTTTTAAAATTTAATTAAACGTGAAACGAAATTTGTAGCATTTTCACCTTTTGTCTAACTACGTACACCCATACCTACCTACCTACTATACATGTAAACGTACAAACATACATATAGCAGTGGCTGTGGCATGGTTAAGCAAGCGAACCTATGTCGTTTCGTTCGTGACTATGCCAGTTTTCATTTTTGTTCGGTTTGTCCTTTTTATTTCGACACTTGCCTCACCAAAAAGTTTGAGAAAATCGCAGGTTTCCATATATACAATCATACATACATACATATATATAGAAGTATTTGTTTTAAATACCTTTTTACTCTTTCCCTTTTATGTTTTGAATTTCAATTTTTTTATTTTTTCCAATCTCTCGCATCATTTATGTGGGTTCACTTTTTTTGGCGCATAAAAGTTTTTCAACGTTTCAATTTGACAGGTATTTTTATTTTTTTTGTTTAACTTCGTGTTGTTTGGTTTTTGTGCTCTTTTTTAATTTTTCTACGAATTTCGTGCTTCTACTTTTCTTTTTTATTTACACTCTTTTTTTTTATGTATCTAAAGTTCTACCTTTCGTTTTCCAATTTATGACCATAATTATTTATTTTCGCTCGCCTGAAGTATTTTTGCAGCTATATATTTATATAGTTGCTGCTCAATTTAACTTCAAAGTTAAGATGAGTGCCCAAATTGAGTGCAGTCCAGTTAAGCTATTTTCCAATTAAATTTTTTATGGAAATTTTAGTTGAATAAAAAGCTAAGGTAATGAAATAAACCTGCTACTTACATGCAGTGCTGTTCATTTCAAAAACTAATCGTATTGTATGCATATATGCATTAAAGTGGTGCAATTTTTGTATAGGGGAAAAAAATTTGCATCCTAGGAAATGGGGCACCCCTTTAGTTTTTTCCTTTTAATATTTGTGCCCTACGGCGTGGTCACCTTAACTCAATTCACCTCCAATAATCTCAACTTACCACATCTCAGCTCAAAATAAAATTGACCTGTTCTTTCTTCTTTTATGTGAAGCAATTAAGTAAACCGGTTTTAGTTACTCGAAATTACACTTGCAAGCAAATATGCATGAAAAGTTTTATGCGGTTATGTAGACTTGAGTACTTTGTTGCTAAAATAAATAAAATGCAAGGCAACATGAAATGATTTTAATTTACTGTTGGCGCACGCAGTTTGGAAAACCAAACAAAACAACAGCAAAAATAGTTGCTTGAAACTCAGCTGACCCACGAAAACAGAAAGCTGAGCAAAGAGCAGTGGGAACAGCATCGCATACAGGAGGTAGGAGTGTAAATAAAAGTGTGCCCTTGGCTGCAATAAAACCAACAATAACAATTATAATATTATACATACAAATAGTGGAAACGGGAAATCAGCCAATGATGCGGCTAGAGTGACAGGCAAAGACACTAACAGCAATTTTTGAGTTAACTGCTCAACGTTGCGGTAACTTTTAATATGAAATAGGGTTGCCGCATTTGCATGCAGGATATGTACATAAGTATCTAAGTATGCACATATGCGTGTAAGTAAATGTAGCAACGTACATGCATTAGTATTTGTACATACATATGTATATGTAAATTGTTCATGTAACATAAATTGGCAACATTTTGGATTAACTTTCCGCTAGCACTGACAGTGAGCCTCGAGGGAGAATGATGGCTTTTAATGTACCTACTACTTAGTATATATAGTTGTTATTGCTGTGACAAATAGAATGCGGCGATGTGTTGCATGTGTACAAGATGCACACACGCATATAAGCATGACAGCTATATGACACTGCTGGCGTACGTACTTACATACATATACTATGAAGCCCACATGGCAAAACTCTATACATAACTATATATACTATAGACTTTGTAACGGTGGACACCCTGGCGTATGAGTGACGCAGTGCAAATTCTTGTATCTACATATATGTACATAGTGCGAGTTTTACACGTACACACATACATACATATTTACATATGTNATACATATATCGGAGGTTTACCAGAAGTGAAGTGGCAAGCCAGCTACGTGCCATTAAGATAAGTTTCAAAACTTTTTCATGATTGACTCACAAAAGCTAATGCCACCACAGTTTGCTTTTTCTAATACTCAGCAACTCTGCATACATATCTCCGTAGTGATTTTGATGTTGTTCATCCAAAGCCACCCGCCTGCGTTTAGCTCTGTGGCCTGCCTGCCTGCCTTCTGCCACATTTGCCACAGCTCGAACTACCATACTCTGCGTATTGCAAATATTTGAGCTGACCTCTAAATGCTAAAATGCAGGCAATATACAAGTACGATGTACATACAGTGCCGGACAAAGGTATTGGCACAGTGAATTTTTCGCAATATATGCAAACGTTTTTTATTTTAAATATTTTTGAATAAAAATATAGTTTGCACTTCAACAAAAAACATTAAAAAAAACCTCTAAACTTTGTGCTAAACTCGGGAAAATTCAATAAAATTGCA
>NW_016177615.1:0-8390 GCF_001687245.7 Rhagoletis zephyria | reverse complement strand
TTTTTAGCGATTTTTCAAAGTTCAACGGGCAATATTTGCAAAGCACATTAAAAGCCCAAAATAATAAACCCAGAAAAGCAGTAAAAAGTCTTCACTGGATGGATGGTTTGCTAGGTTACAGTTAACCCAGCAAAGTCTTAAATATCTGGGAAACTGGATGAGCTCCTATAATTATTTTGGTGACTGTAAAAGGCCCAAAAATAGCACGTAATTCCTCAATAATATTTATCCGAGTTCGACTAAAGTTTAAGAAGTGGGCCAGATAGCGTGACGTCAAGCGGGTTTTCAATGTTTACTGGGCAATATTTTGAAAGCACATAAAAAGCCCAAAAAAATAAGCCCAGATAAGTAGTAAAAAGACTTCATTGATGAATGTTTTGCTAAGTTACGGTTAACTTGGCAAAGTCTTAATTATTTACCAAATGGTCGGAGCCCAAAAAAAACGTAAAGTGGCCGAAAATAACACACAATGACCACAATAATACGAACAAATTGGTTCTTCATTTTTTCATTTCAGCGCCGCTAACTTGATTGAGCTTTAAAAAAAGTCTGAGCCCCGAAAACTGCATAAGCTGTCGACAAATCCCGGATGTTTCGAATGGTCTCAATCCTGATGCTCAAGAGTGGCACTAGTTTTCTCCGCATAAGAAAGGTTCAAAAACTTTACAAGAAATATTCGGACATATCGCAAAAAATCTAAAAAACTTAAGGTATCACAAAAAAAAATCCCAAAAAAAATCTTAAAATTGCCGCACGAACTAACGCAAAATATAAAGAAGATACGAAAGTCCCGAAAAGAATCACGAAGTAATGCAAAAAAAATCTGACATAAACCAAGCTCCAAATAATCCGCAAACATTACTACGAAGGTCCTGAAAAATTACCTAAACATCCCAAAAAAATTGTTAAATATTCAGTTCAGAAAAGGTGCACTAGATAATGAAATATACCGAAAAAAAAATTATAAAACTCTTGACACAGCCAGTAAAAAAAAAAACAGAAAATATTCTGTATGGCTACGAAAAATAGAAAATGACTGCTCTTTTGCCCTAATATCAAAATACTGACGCTGAAAATCGATGGATAAATAAGCAATCTGTAACTGGTCAAATGAAAATGTGCAATAATTTTTTTATGAAATAAGAGCATGAAATAATGTTACTCATACGCCATGTCGCACATACACTGTGTTCGTATGTACTCGTCCATGGCGTATGAGCAACATTTTCCTGGTTAAGTTTGAATATTTTTTTTCGCGGCTTTTTGCGAAGACCGCAACTTAGCTAACTTCCTTCCCACGCTGAAGGATATTATGCACCAAAGAGCTGGCAAAGTTGCTAAGCTTGCAAATTTTATATATGTTTACTGTTGGCAGCACAAGGGACCTGAAACCGGTCTTACTATGTCAAATCTATTTAATTGATGAACGGAGTTACCCAAACATAACCGAACCTAAATTTTGATACAGATTTGGTATGAGTGTTGCAGTTATTCGAATGTATTTACGCAGATCTTTAACCTAAACCGAAAAATTAAATAACTCACACAGCCTTAGGTATAAAGGTACACCGCAACGAGTTAACTATACTTGTATGAGTAACTCCAATAATTGCCACAAAGTTATTTTCACTTACATTGCATTTGCTATGCTCCACGTAGCGGGAGCTAACCGTCAAGCTACGAGCTGGATTGAGCATTTTATTGAAAGCATTAATGTAACCATGGCAACGAATGAATTTACTTACACGCCAGCAAGGATCTGCATTTCTCTCATACAAACACACACATACATATTTATTCACATAGCGTCATAGGAAATTGAAGGACGATAGTTGGATGTATGGGTGCGCGTATGCACATATGTATGTATGTATGTGTATGTGCACGCACCATGAAGTGAAGTGTAATGTCGTTGCGGACAAGGTGCAGCTTCAAGTTGGCCAACTGGATTTTTGTTACTTTTGTTTCGCAGTAATGTTTACAAATTTCTCAGTAAGCTGGACAACAACAACAACAACAACGTCACTCATGGTGACAACAATGCATGTCAATGTGTTGCAGCTGTAAATCGACAAAAGGGATAATGCGCGCACACCAACGCTAACCTCAGCAACAAACAAAAACAACTCAATATACATACATAATTCATACATACTTACATATTTAATATGCATAAATATATATAACTATGCACATATGCAATATATATCAGCTTGAGCCCTCGTCAACTGTGGTTTGCTGCTGTTGTTCGTGTTGTTGTTCGCTTTCATTCTTTGACATTTACATTGTTTCCTTGACATGTTTCACGTTTCAATTCGCTTTTGGTTATTTTTATTGTTGTCGTTGCTGTCGTCATCTAAGGCTATTGTCAACAGCATAAAGTATATATGCGAACACATTTACATGTACATACACTGAGGGAAAAATATATAAATATCTTACTATAAACGTCAACGAAAGTACTGTATATTGGTAAATATTCAATTCAATTACGCGCATATTAAAATGACCGCGTTCGTACTGAAAAAGCATCCGTGAAGGGAATAATCAAGACAAAAACTAAACAAAAAATATTTAACTTGCATGTTGCCTGCAGTGGAATTCGAACCCGACCATCTCCGGATATCAACAACTTTTGCCAAGCATCTTTGCGCACTCAGCTACACCCAGGCATATAAATTCGCTTTCAAATGTTGAATATCCATCAACACCACAGGACGCGATTTGTACGGATAAACATGTATATACTATCTATGTATGTGTGTTGTCACCGCTCTCAGAGCGGCGCTCTATATGCTTGGGGTGCATATGTACACTCATATACATATATACTCAGACGTGAACAGTAAAATACGTGCGTAATAAATTTTGTATGAAAATATTATTTTTAAATACGAACATTTTTCAACGATAATCAAATATAAAGTATTCATTTTTACTATGCATTATTTCCCTTAGTGTATACATATGTCTACAAACTGACGTCCTCATACAAATAAGGATTTTTACGAAAGGTCTGCAGTGGAAGATATTTTTTTTTTTTAAATTTCTATAGCAAACATACTTAGAATTGAGTGACTGAAAATTGTTACTTTGAATTGTGACTGGGATTTCTGGGATTTCTGGGATTTGGATATTAGTCACAATATTCGCAGAATACTACATAAATGGCTACAAAAAAACTTTTAAATGCAGAAATAAACAGAAAAGTTTTTCTTTCAATATATTAAATGCAAAATAAAATCCGATAAATTTTGAAATAAGCAGAAAAACTCTGACAGTTCCCAAAAAATTCCTGGAAAAATACAAAAATTCCACCAAAAATGTATAAAAAAACTTATGGAAATATTTAAAAAAATACAAGTTATCCCGAAAATTTTAAATATGTTGATAAACCACGATATCCCAGGAATGTATAAATGAAAAGTTAATGCATACTTATTAAATCGAAAAACATACGATGAATACCAAAAATCCTCCAGAAACATAAAAAATTCGGAGAAGGCTCAAAATATCTCCAAGAAACGACTTAAAAAGAATTATGCAAGATTTAATTAATAAAAGTCCTGAAATTCCTAAAAAATCACATCACGAAATATATGGGAAAAGTGCAGAACAGTTTCAAATGAAATCAGAAAGTACGACAAATATTGGGAGAAATTTTTGAACAAACATCTTCAAGAATTTCGAAATATCATGGAAAATACCGAAAAGAATCCGAACAAAATAGTGTAATAAAATGACCAAAGACTCTGGAATAATGTCACGAAAAACACAAAATAAATCTGGAAAAATTATTTTACCTCAAAGGAACGCAAAAAAATCAAAAATTCTGAAAAATCTTTAAAAAGTCCAAGTTTTTTTTAAGCAAAAAAAAGCCGGTAATATTTGCTGTATTTTTATACGGCGAAAAAATTGTGCAAAGTTTTAGACAACTAGAAAATCCCAAATCATCAAAAAAAAGTCAGAATTCTACATAACGATAGAAAACTGCCAAAATTTGAAAAACGAACGAAATGTCCCTAAAAACTCAGAAAAACTTTTGAAAATTTTTGAAAAAGTCTCAAAACATTTTAAAAATATTTTCATTAAATCACAAAATAAATGCCGGAGAATAACTAAACTTCAAAAAATCTCCGATATTTCGTAATATTAAAAATACAGTCATATATAAAACTCCAGTTTCTTTGAACGCAAAAAATAGTCTGCTGTATTTTTATATCGAAAAAATTCTCAAATAGTTTCGAAATTACTCGAAAGCTCCTAACAATAGCAAAATAAACTCAGAATCCTGCCCAAATTTTTTTTTCATAAAAACACCGAAATTGTGAAAAAAGACTCAAAGTAAAAAGAGTCCCAAAACCTGGGAAAATATATTCCAATAAATCACAAAATAAATTTCGAAAACATAATTAGTCCTAAAAAAAACCCAACGAAACCTTCGAAATTCTGAAAACTTGAAAAAACCAATGATAAGGCTGCAGGTTATTTGAGCAGAGAAAATATATATATGTATATCGAAAAAAAATAGTGTCAAAAAGTTGGGAAATCACTCGAGAACCCCTGATAATCTCAAAATATACTCAGAATTCTCCCCAAAAAATGTTTGAGAAAAATGCCGAAATTATGGGAACAATTCGAAATATGCGAACAAACTCCAAAAAACTACTAAAAAATTTTGAAAAAAATTCCTAAAGCTCGTTAAATATGTTCCATTAAATCACAAAGTATTTTCAAAAAATAATTTCTCCTGCAAATCCCAAAAAACGTCCAAAATTCGGAAAAATTAAAAAGCAATCATAGGTACAGGCTCTTTGAGCAGTGCAACTAGCTTACCGTAATGATTCGAAAGCTGCTAAAAGTCTCAAAATAAAGTCAGAACCGTCCCCAAAAATTTGAGACACATGCCGAAATTATGGAAAAAATGGGAAATATCCGAACAAACTCCGGAAAACTACTGAAAAGTTTTGAAAAAAGTCCCAAAAATTCGAAGCAGCAGGTAATATAGGACGTTTTAAAACAAAATTCTGAGATAATGCATTCTTCAATCATTTGCTAAGATAGGACGTTTTCGAACCGCCAGCCGAGATATTGCAATCTACTGCACAGCCGACGATTTGCTCTATCATCAAGTTTAGATTTTTTTTTGAGACTCGCGGGATTCTTTTCAACATTTTTTCATAAAATTTTGGGTGTTTTCGGCACTTTTTCATTCGGAATTTTTACAAGGTTATTCGGGAACTTCCGGGATACTTCTGGGACATTTTCGAATTTTTTTTCAGGGCTTTTCAGAAACTTATAGATTAATGGGCGATACGAAATCGAGGGCGTCTTCGATTAAAATAATTAAGTTAAGTGAAGCCGAGAGTGTGTGTGTGTGTGTGTGTATTTTTTTAGTGGCATTTTGCAGACCTCTTTTCAAATATATTCACACCGATTATAGTGATGGCAGAATTTCACTCTAGCCACGCTCGTTTTTTGTTGATTATGCATGAATATATCTCGCGTTTTTTTTTGTTTTTATTGCAATTTGTATGCTAAAAGTATTAGAGTAGCAAACGCTCACATTTCATTGTCACACATATGCATTTTTATGAGTATGTGTGCTTTGCAGCATTGCGTTGCGCACGTGTCGTCGTCTGAGGACGAATGTGATTATGCATTAAAACTTTAATGCCAAAAGGAGGTAACCTAGCAATGCGAGATGCATCAGAACACATACCTACACACGTATGTATGTGGTATGTATATACATATGTACGTATGTAGGCATGTTCACCTAAAAGCACGCAGTCACACTGAACTTGCATGCCGCAGACACACACATACTCGCATACTGTCAACTGCCAAGGCAAATATTTGAGTAAGTAAGCTTTTTCGTATATATGTTTCGTATATATTAGGGTGATCCTTAAAAATTAAATGAACGATTTTTTTCAATCTCTCTCCCTCAATCGGTAAGACCACAGATATTATATATAAATTTTGATTCCGATTGGAAACGATTAAGGTGTGTCGCACAGAGGGAAAAGTACAAATTCCTCTATAGAGACTCAAAAAATTTGAATTATTTTTTTTCCATCTAATACCCAAAATCGATACTAGCATAGTCGAAGATATCACATATAAATTTTGGTCCCGATTGGAATTAAAACATCTTCATAGGATAATCTAAACATTGAAGCCTGTGCGACACGCCTCTACCATCCGCAATCGAGACCAAAATTGATGTCTTATCCTCGATATCTTCGACTATAGCAGCATCGACGTAGGGGCTGGGGCTTAGGAAATCTGAGAATTCGCTTCCTACATTTAAGGACCGCCCTAATGTATATACATGCATACCTAGACATGTATATACGTTTGTATGTGTATAGTCCTTTATCAACAGTTGATTGTCGCAAACGCGATTATGACATAGAATTTTGTGACTTTAATTAAATGCGGCTATTAAATTTAATGCTCTTAACAAAGTGCACTGCGGTAAATACAAAACTGTCTTTGAAGAGTTTTATTTCTACATAATTTCTTTACAAATCTTTTTGTGTCAATTACGTGCGGTGACCTTTTCAATGAAGCAGTGACCTTTTTGGAAGGGTCTGACTTACACAGTAAAAACAAAGATATTTGTAAAATGAATTAAATATAATAATGGACACCTTTGAATAAGAAACCACCAGGCGCCGCTCTACTTAGTAGATTTGTTCACCAAAATATGAGTAGTATTTTTCTCACTGAAAACAAAGCGTTAAATAGAAAATATCAGAAATGTACTTGTATGCATTTAAAATAAAAAGATATACATAGTAAGTATTTTGATTAAATAATAAAAAGTAAAAAAATAATCGGAATTTCCTGCGTGTAGTTTTTTTTTCTTTTTACTATAACATCCATCTTTTGTCGCACTCAGGCTATATGTTGCCTATTGTATTGCTTGCATGTTATTGATTTACTTGATTTACGAAAAAATCCAACCAGGCTGTTGGGTGTCAAACAGCTTAGTTGTTCGTCTCTCAACATATTGCTTCCAAAAACCTCATACCTCGTAAAAGCGTTACAGGGACAAAAAAAAAATGATTCCGGCGTCTCATCATCTTCAAGGCATGAAGGGCAAATGGGATTTCAATATATGTCCATCTCATTCAAGTGTTTCTGCTACGTAAAGTGCCCAGTCAACAGTCCGGCAAGTTGTCTGTAGGCAAATCTGTTCAATGAATGCAAATACCTGGCATAACCGCCCAGTACGGCAGTACGGGTTTCGCCCATCACCATTATTTCTGAGCGAAACATTCACCCAGTTTCTGACGTCGGCTTCCATGGCCTACAGTGGGAGTGCTCTGACTAGTTGCGCACCAAGGAATACCTTTTCTGAGCCATGGCCTACAGTGGGAGTGCTCTGACTAGTTGCGCACCAAGGAATACCTTTTCTGAGCCCTCTCTGACCAAATGGTCAGATGTCTCATTACCAGGTACTCCCGAGGGACTTGGTACCCAGAGTAAGTAGTTAGAGTGCCGGCCGATGCCTTGAGTGTAGTTTAGCTGTCACCTCCAGCATCTCCACATATTTTCCACCACATGGTCCATAGCCCTGATGATTGCAAATACCTCGGATTGGAATACCGACGCGTATTCTCCAAGAGAATAGTAAAGTTGATCCTCATTACCTTCGGTACATATTGGAATATAATTAAATATCGATCAAAATTTATCCAAAAAATAAAACGCCCATATTAAGGATTAAATTTGATCGAAAAAATAAAAATCCAATTTTTACAGTTAAATTATGATTTTTATCATGAAGATTATAACCATTACGGCTGTTCATAAAATTGCATTTCGTGTGCGATACTGCAAAACGTTCCATGTTAATTATTATCTGTGGTTCTTAAATGATCTTTCACTTGCAGCTGATCACATCTGTTAACCCTTAATTAGGCTCATGGGGTCAAGGTCATTTTAAGTGGAAAAAAAAGTCTTGGAGTGCTTCGAGTGCGACCAGAACATCGTCGCCTACATATGTGTCGCAATTCTCTTTAGTGCTGACCAGGGTTGCCACTGACGAAGAAAAATATTTACCATCCACTTGAAAAAAATCTACCAAATCTGGGAAATATCTACCAATAACTTTTTTATAATTATTTTAACAAAAACCATAGTTTTGTTATTCTTTTATTTATTTTAATTAAAACTATAGTTTTTTTATTTATTTTTATTTATTTTTATTTATTTTAATTAAAACTATAGTTTTTTTATTTTTTTTTTTGTTATTTCAATAGGAATTAAATTAGTTTTTAAGAACTTTTTATTTAACTAGTTATACGGTATTTGAATCATATTATAGGCATATTCTCAGTTTCCTTCAAGCAAAAGCGGGAGTGATGAAACTAAAA
>NW_016177614.1:0-8390 GCF_001687245.7 Rhagoletis zephyria | reverse complement strand
TTACATATATGTAACATAGGCTGTCTGCATGCTAAATTTTAGCTTGTCAAATAAATTGATTTAAAAATGTCCAGTTGTTGACAACTCTCGTTAAAAGTATTTTCGAAATAAATTAAGCCCCCTTAAAACTTTTCTTGTGTGATACCCATACTAAACCGTTTTATTTATTTCTTTATAAAATTGATTTTGAATCTCTAATAGGTAATACCTCTTTAATAATATTTTTGACATGAAACTTTCTTGAACCTCACTTATTTGACATTCTTATCAGCATATTTTTTTTACCTTACTAGTTAATCGATTTTAACTTTTTTAACTGGTGGCAACGCCACACATTGCTGTTATATTCTATTTAGCTTATTAATTAACTAATTTAAACTTTTGAAAAAGGTGGGAGCTCCCTTAAAAATATACCCTTTATATGAATGCAGCCTATGGTCGATCCGTGTACTAAATGTCAATGAAATACATCCAGCCGTTTTGACGTAGGCAGAAGAGCAAAAAATTTACTCACTCCCTTACAAACTTTCATAGTTAAAATACGTATTAGGGTACGTTCACACAAAGCAGAGCCGAGCTGAGCGAAGCCGTTCCGAGTTGAGTGAAGCTTTCCAATTGCTGTAGTTATATGCAAGTGTTCATACAGCAAGCTTTTTCATAAGCGTTTTGGAGATGAAACCAAAGCAGGTTTTGATTTTGAAATTTCTATTTAATTTTTCAGCTTCATGACGCTGCTGCAAACAAAGTAGCAAAATATTCAAATAAAAACGGATTTTAAAACTAATCTTTTGAATAAAATTGAGCAAATATTTTTGCAGCTTTTCATTGACGGTGAGTTTTGTGGTACCTTTGCAGCTGAGACCATGAGAAAAGTTCCACTTCGCTTCGTTCAGTGTGAACACCAGCAGCTTAGCTTTGTTCCGCCTTGCTTCGCTTGGTGCCGCTCGACTTTCTGTGTGAACGCGCCTTTACCCGTAGTAGGATTCTTAAGGCGAAATTAGTTAACGCCGTAGTGTAAACGTATGTTGACACGATCTACCTTATGGGATTTGCATGTTAACGAAAACTCACCACCGCATGACGGTGAAGTTTCCGTTGTTTCTCTTCCTCTTTCTATCAACAGTAAATTTGATATGTTGCTACGTACGTTTACGCTACGTTGTTGACTAATTTCGCCTTTATGGGATTTTCGTATCGTAAAAACAAAAAATTTGCACACATCTATGTATTTATTTTCAAAAATTGTGAAAAATAAAATGGAATCATCTAAATGCCTCCAACGCCCCACTTAGCAACCCTGAGCACACCCACATGCATACATATATACATACTTACAAAAAATACATACATAATAAGCTTAACAGGAAGTGCTTTCTAATTTATTTGCTGTTAATGAATAACTGAGCATTTATGCGGTTAATTTAAGCACAAAAGCCCCATTTTGTTAGTTGACAATTTGTCAGTCAGTCTCTCCTCTCCTCTCCGCCTGCCTGCTGATTTCGGCAGCCTTTCACTCAATCAACGAAGAGCTTAACCGCAAAAGCTAAATGCGAGCAAGCCATTCGCCAAGTGTCATTTAATAAATTTTGGTTAATGTGTATTTTTATAAGTCCGTTGTATATGATTTTAATTACAGTAATTTATTATGAATTAAAATGTGAATTTGAAATGAGTTCACTCATTAAATTTTAATCAACTACCGGCTGCCAGTGGGGAAATTATAGCTTTTTATGTAGAAGCGTTGAAGCGAAGCCAAATGGCGTGTGTCATTAATGTTCGGTTAGTTGGAAAATAAATTTTAATTATTTTAATTAAAATTATAATGATTTTTTTTTTTAATTCGCTAGCGATAAACTTGACCCTACGATAGATTATATAACATTTATGTTTATCGCGTGAGTGGAATACAAAGCTTAACACATTGAAGTTCACGCGGTTTCCACGAGAATAGTATCCGGGGTATACGGCGGGTTTCTGTTTGAAATTGGTTTGAAGTTGGGAATTTTTGAAATTGCTCTAAAAAGTAAAAGTAAAAAAGGTTGTACTTCAAAGAAAATGATAATATCTTTGATCATATACTTATGTATCTTTTCTTTACAATCTTTTCCTCTTGAATTAAATGATTTTACATGCTTTCAGTTTTCTATCGAAACCAAAAAAATTATGTATGTATATAAACAAATGTGAAAAGAGATACGAATCCTAGTGGTGGATGGTTCACTGCAGCATCTTACTTACCAAAAAACTTTTTAGAGCTTCACTTAATATGTAACGCTGAATGCACCGCGCTGTTTCGAACTTGAGAGATAATTTTACAAAAACGGCCTTTTGAGACTCAGAGTGGATAATGGGCTGACAGCTAGAGTGAGTGGGTTCTCTCTAAACACTTTTGAGAATTTTTCAATTGTCTACTCGCTTGTCTACAGTTTGACCTACGCCAAGAACATAAATACCTTTAATGCAGATATTGGCTAGCTACGCAAAGTAACCCACAGAAACTTAATTTGCGCGCTCTTCCAGGTGGCCACTTTGCGAATCGACTGTAAGATCTCGGCAACCCTCGGAAAGGACAGTTTGGAATTTTTTGGATTTTTGTGGAACCCTTCCGCCGCTGTCGTACAAACCATCTCAAAGAAAATACTCTAAATAGGTTGAAAAGTTTCAAGACAGAAGAAATTTTTGGGATAGTCAGTAGGCAACTGGGCGTAAGCGGTATACCGACGTCCTGACGACTTTTTAACATCAGCAAAGATGGCCTGGTCTTTAGTGTTGTGGTAGATGGTCTCATGCGAGCTTTTTGTCTAAGCGGGGGTTCAGGAATTGGATGGAGTTCCTGTTCTCCAAACGATTCTTCTTTCCACGAGAGCAGCAAATTTAAATTTCCTCCTGCCCGTGGGTAGCAGGTCTAACTTTACGGCCCTTGAAGCCATTTCTGTACAGCTTCTATTTCATGCCTCGAGCAGCTTCCTAGCAGGAACACTTGTCTCTACTTTCTTGGATTAGATCTATAATTTCTCATAATTCGTGGTTATTTGAACATTTTGTTCATTTCGAACAAAGTCCAGGTTGACCATTTTGGCGCTCAAATGTACAGTGTAATTGCAACAGCGGTTCAGACTAGAGTGCATTTCTCCTATTGCGTTGGTACTACAATTTGGTCCTTGGGATACTTGATACATCACTGATGATAGAGTAGGGTTTTATAAGCTCCTACTTCTCATTGGAGCTTCCCGGTAGACAGCACTTAAAAAGAAAATATTCCTTAAAAGCAAAGAGAGCATAAATAGGATATCACTGCTTAGTATAACGGGGGCACTTGAAATCACTCCATATCTTCCGCTGGTGAGCTTCTTAACCTAGAGTGTAGCGACTACAACTGCCGCTAGGCCGAATGCTACGGAGAATTTCTTATGCAGGTTCAAAAATATAGTTCTCACGCTATTTGAAGGTATTGACTGCATCGTCAAAGATCTGCATTTTGAGATTAAGTTTGGAGTCCTATAGAGATCGAAGGGTGGCGTAGCGGCATGAGAAGGACTGACTCGTGCTAGTGCTAGTATTTTGCTTGCTGCTCGACCGAACTATTGGCTCATTATTTCAGCAGAAGTCCACGCTATTCATAAACAAGGCAGCGGAACTATTGAGCAGTAACCGAAAAAATAAACAACTGATCTTCTATATTGACAATAAGGCCGCCACACGGCCTGGTTATCAGGTTATTTGGTTATAAATTATCATTCTGTAGTGTATTTTATTGCTGAGAACTAAAAGAAATATAACGACATAACCAGATAAACTGATACTTAGGAAAGTGTGATCACCCACATTATATGTATTTGTAAAAATTTCATAAAATTATTTCAAGCAAAGTGCTTTATTTGAATATGTTTGCAACTGAATTATTTCATCATCATTTAAGTCATCTCAACTTTTGTGTATAAAAACAATTTATCACAGCGATAAATCCAATGTAAATTTTTGGTCACCTATGGCAATCAGTAAGGTCGAAATATGAGACACAATTCATTTAAGAAGTTGCAAATTCCATCAAATTTCAACTAACATCCAAACAAAAAAATAGCGAAGAGAAATTTGTAAAAAATAGCATCAAAATAAAAAATTGGTTTGCCAAAATACATATCTATGTAAATCACCACAATAGAATACACGCAATTTATTTATGCTGCCATCAACGAAAATTTATCGACTTAATTTCGCTTCGGTTGCGTTGCCTGGATGCGCTCCACTGCGCACTCACTTTTTACTCAGAAATTATTTTTTGTTTTCCTACGCCCACACATATGTATGTATGTATGTACGTGCAAAATTTAACTTGCGAACTTTGCAGTTGGTAACGAAGCAACACCGACAGCAACAAAATAACATTTTCAACCTACAAACATCACAAATTTCTTGCTCCTTTACCTCCCGCTTATCGCTCAGCTGCGGTAGCAAAAAGTTCTACAAAATAACCACAAAACCACAATTTGCTTCCGACTGAAATGAAATATCGCCCCATACATATGTAATACCAGCTGCTGACGCTTCTCGAAAGTTTACCGTTACGCGCACGCACCATTTACTTAAAGCACACGTCTTCTATTTACGTGCATGACGAGGTTTTTNATACCAGCTGCTGACGCTTCTCGAAAGTTTACCGTTACGCGCACGCACCATTTACTTAAAGCACACGTCTTCTAACTATTTACGTGCATGACGAGGTTTTCGTGTGTATGGACTACTTGACTGCTATCAAATGTAAATATGGCAATGGGTGTGTGATCCTTTCACGAAAATTGAGAATACTCAAATATCGCTGCAGCAACGCGTTGCACGAATATTGCGCGAAAATGAAATCCTTTCACTCACGCATTATGTGTAAATGTGAGTGTCGGTGTGTATGTGTGTGTGCATTAAGCGACTAGTTTTAAGTGTGAATTCAAATTTATATACGCGTATTAGTATATACATACATATGTACATAGTATAAGTTCTTTCAATAGCTCCTTTGACACCTACTCGCCTGTTGTCGCTGTATGCCCATTAGACCGCACCAGAAAAAAGTTCGCCGTATACCTCTGAGTCTAAAGTATTTTCGGATATTTTCTGATATATATACTAAAGCCTCAAAATCGCAGTATGCAGTCACTACAAGTAGCGGAGAACGCAAACAAACATTTTATTTTAAGCTTTAAAATTTTATGAAATTTTTTTGTTCCAACTTTAAAATTTTCAGAATTTTTTTTTTCGGATTTTAAAATTTTCTGTAAAAAAAATTTCAACGAAAAATACATAACAGAAAAGAATGGAATTTTCCAGGCAGTTTGAAAAAGTATGCAGTATGCAGTCACTACAAGTACCGGAGAACGCAAACAAAAATTTTATTTTAAACTTTTATTTTATGATTTTTTTTTTGCCAACTTTTAAAATTTTTAGAAATTTTTTTCGANAAAAAAAAAAAAAAAACAATTACAATTGACGGAGAACGCAAAAAAAATTATTTTAAAATCTAAAATATCCTGAAATTTTTTTTCGAGTTTTTAAATTTTCTGTAAAAAAATTTTTTCAACGGAAGATAAATAACAGAAAAGAACGGAGATTTTTCCAGAGAATTAAAAAAAAAATTATTTTAAAGGCCGAACGTAGAGGTATTTTTTTTTTAATTTTTCGTCATATCTTCGGTAATTACAGCTGGATCTTAAAGTATAATTTATCGTTCTTCTTGTTTCGAGGAGAATATTTTTATTTATTTCAAAGTTCATTGACCACAAGAACCCCGTCCTAATACTTAGCCAGCAGATCTCAGTTCCTACCACCCCATTGTCAGGACATAACAAAAATCATTAAACTTTTGCCAAGGAAGTTTTATGAAACTAGAACTATTTAAAAAAATATTTTTATTGCCGAATGTAGATGTCACCGAAAAAATTTAAATAGCGAGCCCTAGGTTCGGCTTAAAATTTGTTTTTTTCCAAAATCAAAAATATTCAAAAATATTTGAGACTCAGGCAGGAGGGGCGAACTTTTATTTTTTTGCCTAAAATGTGGTACATCCTAGTGAATATCTGTGCTGCCACGTTCGCTACCTTTCGCTCGGCATTTAAACTTAACAACTTGTTTGGGACTTGTATCATTACATTTGCCTTTATTGCTTTTGTGTAGCCATTGTGTGGCCTTGTTGGTATTGTCGTTGCTGTTACTCTTGATTTTCCTGTATTTATTTACATAGATTTGAATTACATCGTATTCTGGCCATTATTACATTTAAGTACATATACTTGTGTGCCTTTTAAGCGCATATCGCATATGTATGTATCTATGTACAGGCAAGGCAGTTGTTGTATTCTATAAAGTCATATTTACATTGCCATACATTCATCTTTTGTTTGTTAACGTATTTGCTTTCATTTGCTTTCATTTCGTTTTATGTGTTTCTTTGCATACATTATCCTTGCATAATATCCTCAATTTGATATATATTATTGCACTCCCTCTTATTTGTGTCTTCTTATAAACTAAGTATCTACATAAATAACAAGAACCTAGGTAATATGCTTATGCTTGAGTTTATTACATTGGAGCGATGGCTGTAAGCTAAGGAAGTGCACTATAAACCTTTTTTGAGTTTTACAGCGCAGTCTTGACCTTGCTGGTAGATTATCCGATATGCATGCAGTAGAAACATAATTATAGCCTTTAAATAAATAAATAAATAAATTTTGATTGTAACTTTACTAACAGATGGCTTCAATTAAATTTTGTACTAAAGTTAAAAATGTACTAAAGCGTTATTTAATAAAAAAAATTATTTAAAGACCTATTCCAAAATTCTTTGAAGAAAATTTTGTTAAATTAACTAAATTAAAACTAAAAATTTTTCTTCAAATATTTTTTTGATAAATTTTAGAAAGTATTTTATCCTGAATCAGTGTATTAAAAACTTCATATTCCTAAAACCCTGTTCTTTTAAATATGTATTTATGTATGCATGAGTTCAGCATAACCACACTTTAGTGAAGCTAATAAATATTACATTTTAAGCACAAAAAACTACGAAAATGTTCCCTGTAATGAACTTATTTAAAATTAAGTTTAATTAAATATGACTTTTTAACAGGGATCTTAATTATTATGAGTTTTATCAAAAAAAAATAAATATTTAATCATTTGATATTTTAAAATTTGCGATCAATAATAGTAATATAATTTTGTGTTTCATTTTATTGCTCAGGAAATACAATAATACACTGAGTTATATTTTTTTTATCAAAAATAAAACAAATTTTTCGAGTGTTATTTTTTTGGTGATCAGGATCTTATGTAAATAATGTTGAATTTGCATTTAAAAATGTTTGCTTTCTAGTATAGCAACCGTTTGTATATTATTGTTGTAAATTTACAAATGCAAGAGAATATGCACAAGAACCTGAACAGACAGCCCTATTGGTTATTTTGCAAGCTGTTTTTTTAATCAAAAATCAGCGTTATTTTGTAAGTTACTTTTTTGATCAGAAATAATCTGTATTCTTTGAGTTAAATTTTTTTTTATAGAAAATGAAACATATTTCTTGAGCATTATTTTTTACTCAGAAACAAAAATAAATATTTGAGTTAAATTTTTTTTTTGGCAGGTCTATAAACTCAAAATGCCACACTTCTCCTAAACTCAATTCTCCAAACCTCACCTCACTTCAGCTCACCCTAATTCACCTTTCCTCAACTCACCACATGTCAACTCACCTCACCTCAGCTCCCCTTAATTCACCTCACCTCACGACCCGCCAACGCACCTCAACTCAGCTCACCTCGTCTTTATTCACCTCAACTTACCTCACCTTAACTCAACTCACCTCAACTCACGTCATGAAACTCATAACACGGATCCGCGGAACCTAGTTTCATTTTCCAATGCAAGAGTCTTGCTCTAACTGCCAGTGTTCAGTGTTGAACGCGGTTGTTTTTCAATAAGTTCAGGTTTAATATATTTGAGAAATGCTTAAAAATTCATATCCCCTATACATTTTTGTATGTGGGTGTTTGCTGTACTAGATTTTGAACGGGAAGTCGCTTAAACATTTTTGCTTTAAGTAATTTCAGAATTTGTGGTAAGTGCGAGCCAGAAGAGAGGAGCCAATAAATGCCGCTGGTTAGTGCCTCTGATGGGGTATTTTCTGATGGCTCAAGCTTCCATAACTGCGCTGATTACTTTGCTCTTAAGCATTTAACCAATCCTTGCTACTATATATTACTTTTTCGGAACTAGCAAGTACGTTTTCACTAGTTTTGGCCGCTGTGGTCCTATTGTGCAGCACGACCAAGCAGGTGCTTCGGCCTGATGAAAGGCTGGAACTACTTTTTCGTTAGCAAAAAAATACTGAACAAACTGTGAG
>NW_016177613.1:0-8390 GCF_001687245.7 Rhagoletis zephyria | reverse complement strand
CTCCCACCGGACGCCGAGGAAGGCGAAGTCATTGAAACTGCAGTAGCAATCCGCACCCTTCGCCCAACTTCACGAAGGGGATCGGAAACTAGGACTTCCCGACCGCTCTTAGCACATGAACGGCGCCGTGGATCGCAAACTCGGCCTTTCCGACCACGCCAACCTTCACGCCATTGCCGTGGAGCGGAAACTAGGCCTTTCCGCACGCGGGCCAGACACTTGGATTCGGCAAATCGACGCCGCCATCAAGGTAGACTGGAGACGAGACCTCGCCAGCTGCCTGTTGCGTTCAGAGCGGGTCAGCTCCAGCCTTCAACTTACGTATTAAGGCCCGTTACTTCAAATCATACGCGCCTTGATTGATGTGTGTTCACCGACCTCGATAATTTCAGCCGAATTAGTACGCGAACTGCGCCTTGATTTTGGTTTGCAACAGGGTTGCCTACTGCGTTTGCGCGGCAAACATGGTCAAAATAAAAGGGTAGCCCCACCAGCAGCGTCGATCCCTCGATAACGACACTGTACTCGCTGGCGGTCCTGAACTTCCACACCTCAACGCCGATTCGCTTGGCCTTGGGAGCCGACGTATATCCTGAGATTATCTTGCCAGGGATACTCCCAAGCGCTTTTGGGCCCTTCCTGTCCCAAAGCAGCATATTTGGGTGGATCCTATCAGGATCGTGTCGGTCCCAAATATCGTTTTTGTTTTTTATTTAGATAATTATATATATACATAAATAATCAAACGGACCAAAGCTAGGTTCAAGATTCTATGGGATAGAAGTTAACGTAAAGCATGTCAAAAGACTCGCGAATTTATAATGCATCAAATAACCTGTGGCAGAGTTGAAAATTCAGTATTACATGAATGCTGCGACCCCTAGAAGACGCCATTTCCGTAAATGCGTAAATAAATTTGTCATTCAGTTTGTTGAAATAGTTGTCTGTTATTTGATCAAGACGGATGCTAATGTTCTTAAGGTCGCTGATCACGAATATAGCAACAGAATTTCGATATTCAAAATGGCGGATCCAACATGGCGGAACAATTTTTATAAAATTTATCGGATTCACTTAGAATTCGTTACTCGGGGGACATATGGGTTGCTGATTACGAATCAGAAATAAGATTGGAAATATTCAAAATGGCGGACCCGATTCGGCGGATAAAAAATTCAAAATGGATTTGATTCGTTTAAAATTTTACAGTTGGGGGTTTTTAAAGTCGCTGATTATGAATCTGAAATTAAATTTAAAGATGAAATAAAAAAATGGTGAATCCATATTGAATATACCATTTATTTACGTAGAAGTTAAAATTGAAAGTAAGTATATGGCGTATGAGTAACATTTTAAAAGAATTAAAATTTATATAATTTTATAAAAAATTAATAAGCTTTAAAGAAGAAAAAAACGTTGTGCGACACTATAAAATTTTCATTAACTTACTTAAATTCTTGTTCATTGACTTATAAAACTTTAACATCTTTACTTTTATGATTTTATGTTGAGATTTTTTTGTACAAAAAGTTTCATGACTTAAGCTCTAGTTTTCTGTAAAAGTTATTACATCTAATGAAACACATGCAATATAAACATATCTACATTACGAGTTAGATATTTGTTCATATTTTGTTACACTATCCGCACGGGTATTATAAAAAATTTCACACAAACGCGTTTCAACATAGATATGGTACATAAAAATCATACATAGATATGGAAATTCCTCGATAGTATCGAACTTCAAATATGGCCGATGGTGGTCGCCATCGATTGTGGCGATAGTGATGTCCCATCGATACTATCGATAGTGCCATCGATAGTTTGCCACCACTGCTTTGAAGTTTCCATTTATACGGAGGGCGTTATGTGGGTAAATGATATTCCATTTATCTGTTCAATTCATATAAAAAGATGTAACTAAATTTGCCTAATATTTTAATTATGTCTTGTTTGAGTTTTTTAAAACTAGCGCAACGAAGTAAGTACTACTTAGTGAGATATGTAAATAAATCAGTATGTATATACAAATTGTTTTTAGGCGAGAAATCCTTATAATGGCGACTCTTAGAAAATTTTTCAAAAACGCAATTTGTCAGTCATTTGCCTCGTTTTCTTGAAGCGTTTCTGCTTTGCATATCCTCAGGCGTAGTCGCCATATTACCCATGTTCCATCAGACAAGCCGGAAGCAGTTTTTTAAAAGCAATTTTCTGGCAGTGATAAGGTGCATCCGAATACGGTAGAGAAAAGCCAGCAAGAGCAATTTGCATAGGCCGACTTTGAAGCTAATTCTTATTAAATATTTGTTTACTAAGCCGGACAAATTGAGGGACAAGACGATTATTCAGTCTATGTTTTGTATGTTTCATACAAGAAAATGTATATATGTACATTAGACTGCAACACTCCCCATACAAAAAAAAATCGCTGCTGTTTTTCCATTGGAATTATAAAATCTATTATATTTTAAGATGTTCACCAAAATATTTCGGAAAAATATTAAGATTTAAGCGAGCTGGACCGTTTTGAAAATACCTCTAAAAATGGAGTTTTTTTATGAATAAAAATAGTTTCTTTTTCTGTTTTTTGAAAAAAAAATCACTTCAAATGACAAACCAGTTTTAGCTAAAAAAATTAAAAAAAAAAATTTTTTAATTTTTTGAACGGAATCGTAATAATGAGATTTTTGATGCTGTTTTTTAAATTTTTTCAAAGATTGGTATAAGAAAAACTTGAATAACTGAACCTAAACCCTTCCGATTTAGACTTGTGAGGTATCATTGGAAAGGTATTTTCTCACCCTTTTTACTTCTTTGCTAATAAATTCAAGGGATGAAAGAGAAAGGTGGGATGAACGAACATCATTCAAAGTTAAACTAAGACGTGTTGGTATTTAAAAAAAATCGACCCGAATGACTTTTTTTGCACATAAATAGAATTGGTGGGAAAATACCTTTCTACCGAGATCCCATAAGTCTAAATCAGAATAGATTTGGCCCAGTTATTTAAGTTTTTCGTAAATCAATCTTTGAAAAAAAGTAAAAATGCGTCAAAAATCTCATTATTACGATTCCGTTGAAAACATTTTTAAAAATTTGTATGCAGATTTTTTTAACCTAATCTGTTTTGTCATCTGTCATCGCTTAAATCTTGATTTTTTCCGAAATATTTTGGTAGACGTCTTGAAATAGAATAGATTTTGTAATACCGGCGGAAAAACCGCAACTGTGATTGGTGATGCAGTCTAATGTACATATTTAACTGAGTATGCTTGTGAACTAAGAAGCTACTTTTTCTACTTCTGAAATAAAATTTCAGTTACATATCCAATTTAGTGATGAATTTTTCCACGGATGAATGGATGGAGACTCAAATAAATTAAATGATTGATTCCACGCGCATAAGACGGGAAGGTAAAACAAGCAGAATATAAAAGAAGAAAAAAAAATGCATGTAAACAAATGCAAATTTCTTTCTTGCGATGAATTTTGGTTATTTGCATAAAATTTTAAACGAAGGGCAGTAAGTTACTGATGAGCTGAATTTGCTACATATACATATATGTTGGCAAAGTGATTTGGGTGCTCAAGTACATTTATACATTAAAATAAATTGATTCGTACACATACATATATGTTCGTATGTATGAAAGTGAAGGAAATAAACACTTCGTATTAGTATAAGCGATCAATTCATTCGATTCCGAAAAGTTGTAAAGTAAATAATAACTATCATTATGAGTAGATCCGTGGTTTTATATGTAATTGTAGTTTATATGTAACTACAAATTCCAAGTGTGCTGCTTTCGATGCCATATACACAAATACCGCGATGCGATAAACCGGAAGATTTCCCATCATCTGCTCGCTCATTGTGGCTCTCAACATTTCGCTCCTTACGCAACCCTTGATCAGAGATCTCGCTAAAGTCCGCACGCCGATAGGTTTGCCTCAATTTCGCGATTAGCTGCCGTGCCCTGCAATGCAAAATTTTCAAATCTGTCGTTCGTGCAATCAACCAGGCCAATCTCCCCCTTTCCTGGTAATATCGCTGGATTTCGTTAGATGTCAGGCAAGTCTGCTTCTTGTAGTCGTCCACTTATACGCCGTATACCGTCTTGAATAAACGGAGTTGGTATTCCAATCGCATTTGATAATATTAGAATCTTGTGGTTTTTGCTTGTTCTGTGCTGTAGCGTTGGGATATCGTTCGCGTAATAGTCGCCTTGCTCTTCTCGGATCCAGAATACCAATGAGTATTCGAGTCCCTTAACGCTTGGTGATCGAAAATTCTGTGCAAATCTAAACACCCAGGCCAAACAAAGCAGATACACTTTTCAAACATTTCAAATTTCTTTTGCTGTTGTACTGTGTTATTTTTCTTCTTCTTATTTTTTCACAAATATTAAGAATTTCGATGGCACGTAAATTTTAGCCGCGTAGCAGTCAAGACTTTATCGGAAAACTCATTGCGTTCATAAAATTACATTAGACAAAGTCCTTAAATTATTATTCTACTGATATTGGGTTTCAAAAAATGTGTTCAGTCTTCAGTGTGTACGAGAAAGGAAGGAAAATATTTCACTTCAGAAATATATAGTACATATTTCTCTTGAAGCGTTTTTCGAAAAAAATTTTAGTCATAGTCAGACCAAAGGCTTTACACAAAGTATCTTATAAAACTTTTAGATGCTTTATAAACACTTGCTGCATACTAATAAGCTCCCTTTTAAAACTCCCAACACATATTTTATTAGAGATTTATAGGTTATATTCTGGAGCAAAATAGCAGATTATCTGTTCTTCAATTATAAAACTCTTATAAAACTTTTTGTGTTATTATTTTACCTCAGAAATTTCAGACGGAGAAACTGCTTAGGTCTGATTTGCATACTTTTCTTTTCATTGTCTGAAAATACTCGTATTAAATGCTAAATATTCAAATGCATAGTCCAACAACCGATAACCTCAAAAGCTATATTTATAAAATATATTTTGTCAATCGTCTGGAATAAAAAATGATAAATCATAAGGATGTAACGGTATTGTGTTATTAAATCAAAAGTAAAAAAATACAAGTTTATTGGCCAAGGGATTAATTCGGAGCCCCAAAAAGTCTGTAGTACTTGCATGTTCTGTCAAATTTTCTTACACATACACATGTATGCACTTACTCGTTACATATCATAGTAAGTAATAATCTTCACTACTTTTGTTGAAAAAAAAAATTAATTTAGCAGCGGCGTCTTTAACGAATACATTCATACCAGCCGGGATTTATTAATTAATGCAATGCCACAATATTGCCACGCGTCGAAAGGACAAGTAACAACAAAACTAAATTATTGCCGCTACAAAGTCCATAATGAGTAATGAAAGAGAAAGGAAAGAAAAATTGCCGAAAAAGATTTTCCAAAAAGAGCTACTATAAAAAGTTAACAAATAATGTTTGTAGCAAGTGGAAGCATTGGAATAAATAAGGATGTAGAAAATCCTTTCAAAGCGAAACCAAAAATAAATTATGCAATGAAACAAAGCAAACCAAAAACTTTTAAAATCTCATTAAAAGCATTAAAGCGAAGCTGAAGGTAGAAATTAAAAGTGTCCTGCTGTGACGGAAGTCCTTAAGTAGGAAAATGAAATGAAACTCTACAAAAGCAAGTAGAACAGTTACTGTTGAGAAAAAGGCTGGACTATACGAATAGATATTGATAAAATTGAGAAATGGGAAATACATTTAAAATTAAAAGGCACTGTAGGGTCATGAAAAGGTGAAGCAAATAACTGAAAGTATTTCATGTATTTACATTGGTGTGTACCTATAGAATCTTTAACGTCCATATGTGGCAAGACTGGACTTAACAATATCGACTTTGATGATTCACAGTGCCTAGTTGACAAGAGGGATCACACGATTTGTATATTTTGTACATTTGGCAGTCACAGAGTGGTGTTATCTAGAATATTTTTTTTATCGATAATGAGTTCAGCTCAATAACAACTTTCTAAATAACACCACTCGGTAACGGTACACTACATACATATGCATGTATATTAGAGCTCTGCATGAGTTGATTCAAACTTCTAGCAAAACAGAGTACAGTAGATCTGAATCTTCTACTTTATATACAAAACACTCAGCGTATTGGATTTTATAAGTTCAAATCATGGTATAATTATACCAGGTGTAGTAATAATCGCGAGAAGAAAGATTTGATACTTTCCTATTTGAAAATTTGCTTGAAAAATCGAGCGAGAAAGCTGCTTTATTACTGCACCTGGTTTTAATTTTACCATGCCTTCAAATGGAAGAATGTGAATGATACATATGTGCATACGTATGTACACTGCCGGAAAAAGTATTAGCACAGAGAATTTTTCACATATAAGCAACTACTTTTAGTGCCATGTTTTCAATGCCAGTTTAAACTTAGATTAAGTAAACTGAGTTTAGATTGAGCAGCTGGTTGACATTTGATTGGCTGATCTTAGTTTAAACCAGCCAGATCGGGCGTTTAAACTTAGTTTCAATCAGGGCCGTGCACTGCAAAACTGGCCCTTATTCTACCAAATAGTATATTGAAAGTGAAATTAAAATTCTACGAACAAAATACTATACAAATCGGCATTTTGTTGATGTGGCGCAAAACTTTGTTGTCCACACTGAAGATTTCGGCGAACAAAAATGACGCCCTACAAAATTTTGAACCAGTGAGCAACGAGCACCGAAGAATTATGAACTGCAGAGGCACTATCTTGCCGTGGAATCGCATGAAAATATAACGTTCGGTCAAATGACCATACTCTGCGATGCATGAACATACCTTTCTACTAGGGATGTGCCGGCTAAAGATTTGGCTGGATAACCGGATTCCGGATACCGCGTGGTTTTTGTATTTTTATTAAAAAATTCATTGAAAATCGAACTATTATGCATGCTAACATATCGTCCCGCTTCTCGTGTCGTCTCGTAATGTTAAAATATTTTGTGACCCACGTTTGAAAACCAGCTTTTTCCGGACCAGTTGAATCGTATGAAAAAGGCCGAACTCTAGTGAAAGCCTCAACAGGATATTTGGCAATGCTTTGAGGAAATCGTCAACGGCTCTGTTCCAGTGGATAGCCAACCGATCGGTAGACAAGGCATCGACTGTACAATAAACAAGTAGGGGCAGTGCTTCATACCTTTCATAAAAATCAGAAAATTTTACTTTAACCCTTAATTATGCGCATAAAGAAAATCACACAATTAGTCGCATGGGTCCCCAGTGACCCCAATAAAAGTGTTGAAAAAAGAGTTTTCAAAATAAAAAAACGAAGTGTGTATTAACAAAAATATTTAAGTACTCTATTATCTTTAACTTAAAAAAACAAAGACATATTTTCGACTTCAAACTAAAAAAAAAAAATTAAAAATTTACCTTCCCCAAAAAACTTTTCCAAGCGAGTAACGACACATACATATTTACGCCGTGACTAACTAATTAAACCAAATGTGTATTGTCATAAATATTAACGCTCTTTATTATAGTTACCTTTAAGAAAGAAAAGCATAACATTGACTTCAAACTTACATACAGAAATAAAAACTTACCTCCGTCAAAAAATGTTACGTAAGTGTTTTGCCAGTGACTTATATATTTACGTACCCCGCCTGGAGTTAGGAAGCTAGAAAGAGCGAAAGCACTCTCCAAGCACTCCAAGAATTTTTTTTGTTCAACTTGAAATGGTTTTGACCCTATGCGCCTAATTAAGGGTTAACAAATTACTGCATTTGAAATTATGTAGTTGTTTGGGAGCTAAACAAAATAGTGACCCGATGTTTGTCATTTTAACTGTAAACTTTCTGTGAAAATTGAGCGATATTTCATGTTCTCACTACATAAATGCAGGAGTTAACACAAAATATCTCTTTTCTGAACAATCAGTTATCTGGGGCCATAGGTTATAGTGACCCGATCATTGTCATTTTCACTGTAAATATTCTGTTGATAATGAGTGAAATAATGAGTGAAAAGAGTATGACATTTCATGTTCCTAACTGCATAAATGGAGCGAAAAATATATCTGAACAATCAGTTGTATGGGAGCTATGTATATGGTATACTGTTCCGATTTTTCCTGTTCCGACAAATGATTAATACATTGTAAAAAGACACTCACTTACCTAATTTCAGTCGGATATCTCGAGAACTCAGGGACTAGATTGCATACAAACAGACGTTCTGATTATATAAGCATACATTTTCATTGGCCTATCTCTTCCCTGCAGTACGGGGGAGTGACTACAGGGCTGCTGAATCGGTAGCTACCTGATAAACACCGTCATTTACCGACTGACTACTTGCAGTGCATTTCATCGATTACTTTTACAAGGCAATGTCCTA
>NW_016177612.1:3230-8392 GCF_001687245.7 Rhagoletis zephyria | reverse complement strand
ATGAATTTACGTTTTCTCATTATCAATTTATATATACTCAATATGAATTAACATTTCTCATTTTAAATTTGTATTTTCTCAATATAAATTTATATTTCTCATTATCAATTTGTATTTTCTCATTATAAACTTGAAAATGTGTAGAACTGCGTACTCAGAATCTAATTAAAAAAATCTAAATTTTTACGAAAATTTGTTGAATTTTTTTTAAATTGCACTCGATTGGTACATTTGCACAGATTGATACAATTTTATATTAGGCTATTGGTACAAAATAAAAATCATGGGGAATATTTTTTAATTGTATTCAAAAGATTGGTACAATACAGCGATATTATATTGCAAAATTTCAACAAATTAATTTTCGTGATTGGGATAAAGAAAAATATTTGGGATACGATTTGCACCAAATTTTGGCAAATACACAATCGTGTGACACTGCCTTTAAACTTGTTGTTCATGTTAAAGAATGCACTATATAAAAAACTAACCAAAATTAAATAGCAACAAAAATAATATTNCTACGGATCATGTTAAAGAATGCACTATATAAAAAACTAACCAAAATTAAATAGCAACAAAAATAATATTTTAAAAGCTGTGAAAATTTGGTGCGGCTATAATTTTTTCGAGTCTGTACATTAGACTGCATCACCAAAAAAAATTTGCGGCTTTTACGGCGGGATTACCGAACCAAGTATATTTTAAGACTTCTACCAAAATATTTCGGAAAAATATTAATATTTNCCTATAATTTTTTCGAGTCTGTACATTAGACTGCATCACCAAAAAAATTTGCGGCTTTTACGGCGGGATTACCGAACCAAGTATATTTTAAGACTTCTAGCAAAATATTTCGGAAAAATATAAATATTTAAGTGAGCTGGACCGATTTGAAAATACCTCCAAAAATGGATTTTTTTATGAATAAAAATAGTTTCTTTAAGGAAAGCTCATTCACGTCCCAATTTTTTCTTTATTCAATACCAACACATCTTAATTCAACATGGAATGACACGGTTTATCTTACCTTATCTTCCTCTTTGATATTTTGAATGAGCTGGTTCGCAAAGAAATTAAAAGGGTGAGAAAATACCTTACCAATGATACCTCATAAGTCTAAATTGGTAAGGTTTTGGCTGAAAGTTTTTTTTCAATATTTTTATGCAAACTTTTTAAGCTTAAATTGTTCAGTCATCTGAGGTTATTTTTTCAAAATTATATTAAAAAAAAACTTTTTATTAATAAAAACCTAAATTTTTGGAGATATTTTCAAATCGGTCCAACTCACGTAAATCTTAATATNGAATTTTTGGAAAAAATCCCTTCAGATGGCAAAACAGTTGAAGCTTAAAAAATCTATATAAAAATATTAAAAAATTTTATCAATGGAATCATTTTTTCAAAGATTTGTGTAAGAAAAACTTGAATGACTGCTCCAAAACTTTACCGATATGGACTTATGAGGTATCAGTAGAAAAGTATTTTCTCACCCTTTTTATTTCTATGCCAAAAGCTCATTCACGTCCCAATTTTGTCTTTATTCAATACCAACACATCTTAATTCAACATGGAATGACACGGTTTATCTTACCTTATCTTCCTCTTTGATATTTTGAATGAGCTTGTTCGCAAAGAAATTAAAAAGGTGAGAAAATACCTTACCAATGATACCTCATAAGTCTAAATTGGTAAGGTTTTGGCTGAGTTATTCAAGTTTTTCTTAAACCAGTCTTTGAAAAAAGTGCAAAAACAGCATCAAAAATCTCATTATTATGATTCCATAGAAAGTTTTTTTTTTAATATTTTTATGCAAACTTTTTAAGCTTAAATTGTTCAGTCATCTGAGGTAATTTTTTCAAAATATATTAAAAAAAAACTTTTTATTAATAAAAACCTCAATTTTTGGAGATATTTTCAAATCGGTCCAACTCACGTAAATCTTAATATTTTTGCGAGATATTTTGGTGGAAATCTTAAAATATAATAGATTTTATAATTCCATTGGAAAAGAGTACCGTTTTACTGTATATAAGTTGAATATTGTTGGTCCACNTGTTCGCAAAGAAATTAAAAAGGTGAGAAAATACCTTACCAATGATACCTCATAAGTCTAAATTGGTAAGGTTTTGGCTGAGTTATTCAAGTTTTTCTTAAACCAGTCTTTGAAAAAAGTGCAAAAACAGCATCAAAAATCTCATTATTATGATTCCATAGAAAGTTTTTTTTTTAATATTTTTATGCAAACTTTTTAAGCTTAAATTGTTCAGTCATCTGAGGTAATTTTTTCAAAATATATTAAAAAAAAACTTTTTATTAATAAAAACCTCAATTTTTGGAGATATTTTCAAATCGGTCCAACTCACGTAAATCTTAATATNATAGAAAGTTTTTTTTTTAATATTTTTATGCAAACTTTTTAAGCTTAAATTGTTCAGTCATCTGAGGTAATTTTTTCAAAATATATTAAAAAAAAACTTTTTATTAATAAAAACCTCAATTTTTGGAGATATTTTCAAATCGGTCCAACTCACGTAAATCTTAATATTTTTGCGAGATATTTTGGTGGAAATCTTAAAATATAATAGATTTTATAATTCCAGTGGAAAAGAGTACCGTTTTACTGTATATAAGTTGAATATTGTTGGTCCACCAACTCTTAAGAGCACCTGCCTTCTAAGAATCAAACGCTAGTTTCCAGTTGACAGTAGCTTTAAAAAACTGTTTATTAAAGAGAGCAGTATTAACAAACAATTCAATTACTGGCAAATATTTTTGTTACTTTGGCTTTCCGATACAATAAATAAAGTTTAATAGGCAAAGAAAATGGTAGTTAAATTCAATTTCAGCTATCCTCGCGTTGGTGTACATACAAGCCGAATGTTGTATTTTAATTGTCAATTTAAGGTTGCCACACTTTCACTTCTCGTTTTAATAATAAGGCGGTGTTGCAACAACTATGATTACTGGACCGTGCTATCATAGTACCACAATGCCACTAAGCGCATTTTAAAATTTTCAGGCAATAGCCTCATGCGATAATCGATTATATTTTTATTGTTTTTTGTGTGAAATATTTTGTTTTTGTCAGTATTTTTCTTTTAATCAAAATGTGTTGAAATAAAAGTGAAAATAAAAAAAATATTTTGCCAGAACCCCCAACGACTACTATGTATGCAATCTTGATGTGATCCGTACGTCCAGTAGTTAACTTGTAGGGCAGCAAATGAATCATTTTAAGGATTAAGATACTTTNGTATGATTACTGGACCGTGCTATCAAGTACCACAATGCCACTAAGCGCATTTTAAAATTTTCAGGCAATAGCCTCATGCTATAATCGATTATATTTTTATTGTTTGTGTGAAATATTTTGTTTTTGTCAGTATTTTTCTTTTAATCAAAATGTGTTGAAATAAAAGTGAAAATAAAAAAAATATTTTGCCAGAACCCCCAACGACTACTATGTATGCAATCTTGATGTGATCCGTACGTCCAGTAGTTAACTTGTAGGGCAGCAAATGAATCATTTTAAGGATTAAGATACTTTTAAAAATCGACCAACTGTCCTGAGTTTGAGCTACCAATAGAATAAGTATGAAATTCTTACAGTATTTTTATATACTATCTCTAGTGGGATGGGACTATCTTTACATTTCTGAATACGGATAAAATCCGACTTGTACGGATGGCCGGTTAATATTATATAACTTTGTTATTTGGATATCTGGTTATATTCCTTTTATTTGGTTATCCGGATGTCCTAAAGAGTATTTGTACGAATTCGTGAAGTTTTTTCTCAAATTACAGAATCTATCGAGCTGAAAAACAGTTAATAGAACACTTCATTATTCGAGTATCCGGATAGTCCAAAAATGTTGATAGAACTCCCAGCTTTAATATACACCTATTTAGTCTTGAAGTGGAGAATACAGATTTGTTCAGGCAACAATTATAGGCAATAAAAAGATTCAATAGCATCTATCCTAGGTAAGAAATCCCAACTTTAGCTACATTTTCTTGCTATAATTTTGGCGCCATTGCCCATTTAAGTAAGTAGTTGATATTACCCCAGTTTTTGTAAAATTTTGCAGAATTTAACGGTCAGTGCATGCAATGATTGCTCACACACAAGTACGTTCACAGAACTTATCTCCATACATGCATGCCTTTGGATTACTGACTGACGTACTGAAGAATTATGTAGTGATTCAAAATGAAGGTTCATAGCGCACCAGCAACCTATGAATAATAACATTATGGTATCATCCACGTGGGTAAAATAGCACACGTCTATATAAATTCGCGCATTGGTGAGCAGTTCTGTGTAATCATAAAAATACTTTAAATATATGTTTACATTCTTTATCGTTCCGATACGCTTTACGGCGGCAATTCGACCATCACCAGTCAAGTTGGCCGGTGAATTCAGGTAAAAATGCTAATAAAATATAAATAAACAAGTATCCCCATCTAAATACTTAGATACATGTGTTCATGTGTGCGTGCGTGCGTATGAATTATTTTAGTTGATAGTCGAAGTGGGCCAGACGCGCGTTCAGCCAAAGTAGCAGTGCAGTAATAACTGCGTCGGCGACTGCGCCTTGTTGTGGTAAGCATGCAACCGCACGTGCCCTATTAACTCAAATAGAATATGAATGACATTATAACGAGCTGTTGTTTTTTTTTCTAGAAATACCATTTCATTAATTGTGCGTTTGCCTCGACGACGTAGACGGAACGCTGGACTTACGTATTTAGCAAACGGGTGGTGATGGGGCGGCACTAATTCGTTCTAAGTCAGTGCACACAAGAAGGCACATATTTACGTAAGTCAGTGCAAGAATAAGAGGCACATATATATGTAGTAACCAGATAAACGACATACTACAAAAATTATTTAATATGAAGTACATATTTATGTACGGAAAGCAAGTGCAGGAAATTAATAAATGTACTATAAAACAAGTAAGAAAGTCTAAGTTCGGGTGGAACCGAACATTAAATACCCGGCGCAAGTATTAAGTATATGTTTTTTCACCTTTCCGAAAGCTACCACTAGATCGGTAAGCCGGGTGTATCAATTTTGAGTAAATTAGCGTCCTTAAATTTCGAAATATTGAAGTTTCAAGCATTTCTGAAATTTACCGTTATATGAAAAG
>NW_016177612.1:0-3205 GCF_001687245.7 Rhagoletis zephyria | reverse complement strand
CCAGGGTTTGAACCCAGGTGCTGCGGAGTGGAAGCGTATATTTGTGTAAATTGTCTATTAAAATTTTTTGGCCCGTTTACAGCTCTCTAAAAATATACATGTAAATATTTCTTAAAGAAAATTTAAAGCAGTGACAAAGTATCTTTTCAATCGGAAGAAGTAATGAAAAATTATTTATGTAGTTTTTCTTGAGCTGGAAACTACGGTGATTTCGCTTCTAACAAAAAATTTCGCCTTTTGATTTCCCTTTCTCTTATCATATTCGATTCTAAATTAAAAGCAGGGGGTAAGAAAATTTTGTGTTTGTTTCATAAAATGTCACACTATTGTAATGCAAAAAAGGCACATTCTTTGCCCTGAGAAGTTTTGTCAGGGGAGATGGTTGCCCTGAAAATCAGATGGTTGTTTAAAACGACAATATTTAGTCGGTTCCTTTGAACTTCGGACTAAAACCTGTGGAACTGTCAAACTACAATTGTACCCTCTCAAGTGAGAGTAAAAGGAGAACAGTTGCAGAAGTGTACGGTAACGCAAAAATCACTATTTCCTGTAAAAACGTCAGTCGGTTTGTTTACATGTCATTTGTACAACACTGATTTGGCTGACATATCACTAACTAATTATTAAAATCTATACATATTCCAATATTTCGTTGTTTACTTCCACTTTTTTACAAACATAAGGTTCTTTGCATACATCGCTTTCTGTTTTTGTTTGCACACGCAAATCAGCTGATCGTTTGACACTTTTCATGAACTTACAGGAAAAAGACTCCGAACTTAATCCTATAACTTCTGACTAGGAACAGTTGCTCAGTTATTCTCTCAAAAGTGTTCCCACTTACAGGTTTTAAGTCAATAGGAACGACTTCCTGTAAGTTCTAACTAAATCCTGTAAACTGGACTGCTATTGGAACAGACTAATTCTGAAATGCGTGAGCTGGAAAAGGACAAGAAGGTAAAAACATACTCTTTTACCCGGGGAAGGGCAACCGTTTTTGGAAGAAACGAAATCATCGTAAGCTAAAAATCGGAAATTTTGGATATTAAATTTCGCTCTTTTTTAATATAAAACAATATATTATTATGTATATTGTGAAAGTCTGGAACAAACAATCGCTTCATTTTTTCTACCAAATTTTCGCCTGCAGCCCATTTTTATAAAAAAAAAACAATATTTTAATATATGAATTGTGAAAATTTTAAATGAAAAAATATACAACAAAAGTTGTATGTACATACATTTACTGAAAATTTGGAATCGAAAATCGCATGATGGAAATTCAAAATTGCAAGATGTGTCTAATGGACTGCAAAAATTGTGCCGGAAACGAGACTAAAGTATCACGGAAATAGAATTGCTTTCTTTTAAGGCTTTTTAAGAGTACTAAGTTTCAAAAAGAGTATTTTTAAAGTACAATATAGAAATAATATAATAATTATTAATTCGTTGAATTACACTGTTCGGCAATCAATTGGGGAATTGATGAAACCAAGTTTCTATGGCAATCTGGATTTCTGAGTTTTCCTAGGTGATGCGAAATATATACACCACGGGTGGGCAAGGCCGAGGCCGAAAAGAGCCGCATATAAATTCTAAATGCTACAAAGAGCCACATAAAAAAAAATTATTTTTACATAAAATTATTATTAGAATTGAAAAACTTTAATTTTATTATTATTCTAATGTACGTGAGATATATACATATTAAAGAAAATTCAAAAGATCTCTTTGGCCAAATTTTCAAAATCTGGTTTAACGTCAGTTAAAGCCGTTCGTAACAGTTCTGTTAAATATTGGTTAGTCAATAGGTACGTTCGTTTAAAATTTCCAGTAAGAAATGTCAAACAGCAAAATTCCGGCGAAATGTTATCTGTTCTCTCTCAAGACAAATATATCCAAAATAGTACGCGAACAGAAAATTTGCAGAAACTTGCAAGTTAGACGAACAGGTTTTAGGAATTTTGTTTACATTCAAAAGTATAAAATTAAAAATGTAAGAAAACATTTCTCAGTTCTTTGGTGAACCACAACAGTGTTTGTTCTTCAGGAAGATATATGCGTTTAGGCACATGCTTTTCAAATAATTTGTGTAAAGTTAAGTTAAGAAGTGCAACGCTTTTTTCAATATTTTCTTTATATGCAGGCCACGACAATTTAGACAGTGCTTTGGTAAGCTTTTTAAAGTTGGCTTTCGAAAAATCAAAGCGAATATTTGGTTCGTATGCTTGGGTACTGCAATTTTGACCATCACTTATAACTTCGTAAGATACCTCCATAGTAGGGTGGTAGACACCTTCGGGCAAAACTAGTGAATCCCCCCCCTCCTTCAACAGTGAAATGAAACTTTTTATTTTTGAATGAATAACACAAAACTATTTTACCCTTCCGATTTATAATTTTTTATTTCAAATTATCTTTTAATGAATATATAAAATTATCGGTTGGTGGATTATGTATTTGAATATTTGCGAAATACACTAGGCCATTTTGCTTAGTTCCCCACACTGTTGGGAAATAATCTATAATCTATTCAAAACCTGTACTTTTCGACTGTAAATGGTATCGACTTTTTAATTTGCTCATATGCATGCATGCATACATAGATTCCCTTCAAGACCAACGATTTGATGGTATTCACGGGAAAGTTTATGTAGGTACATTTACATATTTTACACTTTTAACATAAATGCCACGGCAGATATTTTAAGATACACTTCTTAACAAACACATTTTTTTAAGTTATTATGAATGGATAAAGGAGACATCTTCTTTGAATTCAGTACTAAAACTTGTCATTTCAAGTGCTTCTCAAAACTTTATAAAGATTCGCCATTTATCTTAAAATTATATAACTTTAATTATCTGTTTATAAAAATGCAGTTTACCCGTATAAATCCAAAGTTTAATCTTTGCGCAACATTAAAAAATCAACAAACTTTCGTAAAGATTATTAATTAGATTTCCTAGAAATACAAATTTTGAGTACGCAGCTTTGTAGCCTGATAAATTCAAATAAAGTGCAAGTTTAAAATACATAGCTGCGACTTATCGCTGATTTTTAATATTTATTTATTTTTTTGATGAAGGCGTTGCTCATTTTCTTCGTTAAAAAAATGGTCGAACATACTTAGATAATATGTAAGAAAATTACCGACATCGTCAAACATTTGCCATACATCAACTGTAAATCACAGCTATTTTA
>NW_016177611.1:8053-8393 GCF_001687245.7 Rhagoletis zephyria | reverse complement strand
AACATAAATGTAATTAGACCGAACGGGGGTAGAGGTAGGGATCTAGATAGGGAAAAGACAAAAAATATAACCTTACACAAAAGCAGATGTATGTATGTACATATTGTCACCTGAAATGCAAAAAGACGTAACAAACATCATGGCTGGAATTCAAAAAGTCAGAACCAATAAAAATTTCGAAATTCACTTTTCGTTTTATATGATGGATTTCATCGAATTACAACTCCCCACATCATTTTAGCAAAAAAACAAGTAAGAAAGTCTAAGTTCGGGCGGAGCCGAACATTAAATACCCGGCGCAAGTATTAAATATATGTTTTTTCACCTTTCCCAAAGCTAC
>NW_016177611.1:7673-7915 GCF_001687245.7 Rhagoletis zephyria | reverse complement strand
ACCGCTAGATGGTAAGCCGGTGTGTATCAATTTTGAGTAAATTAGCGTCCTTAAATTTCGAAATATTCAAGTTTCAAGCATTTCTGAAATTTGCCTTTACATGAAAAGTGGTCGTAATTTTAAGCTGATTCCAATAATTTTCAACGTTTTGCTTCTATGTGGCAAGCACAATAACCACACCGAGTTTGGTAGAAATTGGTAGAACGGTTACCGAGATACATATATGTGATCATAAGTGGGCG